>NC_056744.1:1387341796-1387641796 GCF_019279795.1 Protopterus annectens | reverse complement strand
AAAATTGAGCAAACTGAACCATCAAAACTGATGAAGCCATCAGCACAAGACTTGGAGGACAAGTAGTGCTGGTTGGCGAATGTATAGAAGACTCTGAATGGAATTTTGTAGAACATGAACCATGCTCTGTGGAGGGGCACTATTCAGTTTACACTGTCCAGGTGGCACACAATGAACTGCATTGTTTCAGTAGACTGAAGGATAGACTTCTCTCTGTTGATGGATATGCCCAGGAATCAACAGAGCTTGAGAAAGTAATTTCTGGCTTCTATCAACAATTCCTTGGCTGTGGAAGCTAGGAACAAAATTATCTAGATATGGAAATATTGTGATTCTCTTTAGTCTCAGATGGGCTGTGATCACAGCCATGCACTTGTTAAACACCAAAGGGCTAAGGTGAGATTGAGCGGCAGTAGCCCTAACTGATTGGTCCTCAGATGAAAGCATAGGTATCTCCTGGAAACTTAGCTATCTTGATGTGGAGGTAAAAAAGAAAGGGAAGCAAAAATGGAAATGGAGTTGGTAAATAAGTTTTAAGGACTGTGGGAAGACTTTTGTCAGGTACATAGTGGAAAGGTAGAAGGCTAATGCAGATAAGGTATTCACTGAGGGAAAAAAAATGTAAGCTGCAAGTATGAGAAGGAGCAATGGTGCTAGACAAAGAAATGTGTAGCAAAAGAATTGGAATTCCTAATGAAATATAAGTCATGAGGAAAAGACAAGTTCCCACAACAGTTCTCAAAAGGCTAATTAATAGAGCTACTAGACAGCTAATAGGAAAGATGTACAATATATCCATGAAAACTGGCATGCCATCTCTGGACTGCAAGAGGATAACAGTTGTGTCCTTACACAAAGCAATATGTAAGACATGATACAGGAAAACAGATTGGTTATATCACCTGTATGGAAACAGACTGGTTAGACTCACCTTCACAGTAAAAGACAATAAAAAGATTCTGTAGCAAAGGTTGCATTTTTACCTGACATTTGATTGTACTGCACCAACTAACACGTTTCACAGCCCAAAGGTCATGTTAAAAGAACTACTGTTGGACAACACAGAACCAGTGAATGTGGCCTTTTCAGACTTTATAACAGTATTTGGCACGGTCCCAAAAAGAGACTTCAGGGTAGTCTAAAGTGGGTAGAGCTGAGATCAAGGATGACAAAGCAAGTAAAGAAGTGATTAAAAATGAGGAGGGGAAATAGTGATGGTAAGACACTGTGGGAAGATATATAAAGAAAAGGAAGTGATCAGTGTGGTGCAACATGGTTCAATGTTTGCGCAGCCTTATTCTATGTTTATGCACTAGACGTTATTGTCTGGATAGAGAAAAGAATCTGCTGAGGATATGAGCAGTCTGGGAGGCCAGACTGAGGAGGGACAGCTCCAAGGAAAGAAAAGAGCAACACCACCACGTAATGCAGCCTTGCTTAGGTAGAATCTGGAATATTACATGCAGAAGTGGAGGTTATTTGCAAAGAGCTAGGGTGACCGGAAATATGTAAGAAAAATGACTAGGAAGGTAAAAGGGGGGAAGAATATGAGCTTCAAGAAAAGTCTAAGAAAGTTATGGATGTACATACTGGAAGAAAGGAAGGAAGGGGAAGTAACATGGATGCACAGGAAGATACCTGCTCACTGTGAAACAGTGAAGCTCAGGACAAGAAGAAAAAGAAGAAAGAGACGGTGTACACATGACTTACATGTGGAGAAATCTAAGCCTGACATAAGAAAATTCTTTATGAAAAGTTTGGTGAACCAACAGAATGATCTACTGGAGGCAGTTTTAAAGCATAAATAAAAAAAAAAGAATCTTGAAGATAGAATGGAAGAAATAAATAAGGAAAAGGAAAGGAGAATAAAGGTAAAGTAGCTGCAAGAAGTGAGCCAATGTGATTCCTATGAAACCAGCTCAGTCATGTATTCACATAGTTGTATTATTCATGTACATGTAATACTGTAGCTTACTTATTTTGGTAATGCAGCTTTTCCCTGGACCTATAAAGTAAATGAGCTTTACAATATTTGACATACCTTATTAACAAACTGAAATAAAAAATTCTTCTTCTTCTTTCGGCTTTTCCTGGTTAGGGGTCACCACAGTGGATCACCTGTCCGCTCATGACTGGCAGTGGAGTTTTACGGTGTTGAGTTGCCAGCCCAGCGCCCAACCTTACACAGAAGGCACACACATGCACACGCTCACACCTAGGGCTAATTTAGAGTGTCCAATCCAGCTACAGCATGTCTTTGGGATGTGGGAGGAAAGCAGAGCACCTGGAGGAAACCCACGCGACCACAGGGAGGACATGCAGACTCCGCACAGAAGGCATCCCAGCCGAGGATCAAACCAGAGAACCCTTTGCTGTGAGGCAGCAAAACAAACTGAAATAAAAGCAAGTTAAAATAGAACAGAGGTCTGAGAATGTAAACAAAGTCAGAGGTGAGAACAGCCCATGTACAGCAAGGAACAATGTAATATATTAAAACTTGAGGAATTATAAGAAAGCAATGAATTAAGATTAGAATTACTTGAAATAGTGCTTTACAAACAGAGAGACCAGTGCGCAGGTGAAGCACAAGTATACCCTGCAAATTTTGTGTATTTACTTGATGACGTTGTTTTTAACAAATCCTAGTGAGTACACTTAGCTGTCCAGCTGAAACAGTGAATTCAATAGCACACAGCATGTAGTAACTCATGGAGTACACTTCAGCTAGTGGATTAAGTGAGACAGAGCAAGGACCACTGAATGCTGTTAATTCCAGCAGTGAGTTATGTTTCTTTGAAGGACAATGAGGGTGCTGAACTGGTATACTATACAGCAGATTGGCAATTTGTACCCTATATGATCTGTTCTGTTGATGTGATTGACGACAGCTTGACAAAGAATTACATAATAACCACATTGCCTTTCCTTCCCATCTGAACATTGTTAAATACTTGAAGATAACTAACAATCTCAAAGTATTTTTGGAGAAGGCTGTGCACCCCTGCACCCCCAAATGGGGAAGCAGTGTTCCCACAGCACGGATTTCTATATCTACTGCCTCCATGATTACACTTTGTATAGTCTACCTCCAGGATCACACCAATTGTGAAAAAAGGGAAGTAGCATTTTTCTCTCTCCTCTAACTCTGAATCATTGGAAGTATTACATTCAGAGACTGGGGGCATGGGGAATAGCCCCACACTGAATACATTTTTTGCCTTGAGATTTACACTACTTTAATAATAGGCAGCCATCTAGTGGGTGGCAGTAGTATCATCTAGAGTAAACTGTGGGTGGTACATTAAAGTATGATCAGCCAAAGTAGACCCATATTATCAAGGAAAGAAACAAGACATTGGAGTGAGACCACTCAGTTCAGCATATGACACAGCAGCTCTTCCACTGCATACTGCAGTGCAGCAAATTAAGTTCTGAAGTGGGTTAAACACACAGAAGCCACACAGCAATGGAGTCCTGTGCAACTTATGCTTCAGCTGTCCACAGTGTGTTCAGGACAGAGGGGTTCTGCAGTATTAGTAGGGAGCCTTGCTTTGATGTGCTGTGCTGTCTGCCCCACAAATGAATGGTATATTAGACACTTAAGAGACAGCCCAGTACAAATAAAAAAGGGCACAGCAGAGCATCACAGTGAGCCCTACCTTACAATGGCACACTAGAAACCCTGGGGCATTTTACAGTATGCATAAGGTGCCCAGTGCTGTGCACTCACCATAGAAATAGCCCACAAGTTGTTCATGGGTTGGGTTATGGAGCACACACCCAATACTTTAAATATGGGTTCCCTGTTGCACTGTGTAACACACATGAGAGCTGGGGGGGGGGGCACAGCAGAAGGAAGTAAAAGAGTGGCCAATGATTCACCCTCCTGAGGGGAGAGGGTGGCTTGGCTTGCTGCATGGGCAACACCCAGTGGGAGCTCTGAGTGGTGCAGCCCACAGACTCCAGGCCAGAGGGATGTACTGCCACAGAGTAGCCATATAAGTCATGGGTCAGTCATGCTAGGAAGCTTACATACTCCTCACTTTAAAGATTGACAGTGGCTGCATCCCTCAAAAGCTGCTAAGGGGATTTTAGGAGCTCCTGGGGTTGAGGGACAGACCCTGATGTCTGCCTGGATGATGGCCCTGTGATGGTTCCTAATGTCAAACCCCAGGTATATATTATTATCTATTACACTATGCAGATCTTTTTTGTTTGTCTACACTCTTGGTGGACCATCAAAAACTTATCTACACTCTGTTGTATTATAAGCATGCTTGGTGCCTTATCAAAGCTACTCAATGTCCCATAACCCTACCACATTTATGTTATTAATTAAAAACTAAAGTAAATGTTCACACACTGCAAACACATCCTAGCCATCTTAAAACAGCCCCGATTCTGAATTCATACATTATCACTGCTGTTTAGTAGTTCTGTCAAGTCTGACTCTTTGTGACTTTAAGGATCATAGCATGTCATGCCTGTCTGCCAAGAATTCCTTCTTTAAGTTCTTGCAAATTCATATTCAATATTTCAGTCTTGTTGTCTGTTGACCTTCGCCTCTGCTGGCCCCTTCTTCTTTTGCGTTTTTATCTCGCCCAGCAGTGGCACACCTCTCAAACTGCAGTCATTGAAAACAGGGACAAAAGTCCTTGAAATGCAAGTATGTTAAGCCAAAAATCTGAACATCTAATTAGCATAAAATCTGAATACCGGATAGCACATAACTCTTCCTACTTCCAGTAGGAATGTGGGATATTACTCAGCAACACATGCTTAAAAAACAGACAGTGACAAAAACTGATGGCAAAATATAAGCACATTTATTTATTATTTCCTTTTTTTATTTTGCTTTTGTTTATTAGGCTTGACTGACTGCTGTTACTGAAGAACCCCTTTTCAGTGGAGGCCCGGGAAGAAAATCTCTATCATATTACAAACATTTTAAACAGACATTCATTAATATACATGAACAGACATTAAATAATATAAATTAACAATTACAAATATATGTGCTAATTAGAATGCATTCATTTTTTTTTAAAACAAGAAACATCTTTAATAAATTATCACTTATGACATAGGCAATCACACATTTATATAAATGAAAACAAATCACATTAACACAATCCCAGGTGAAAGCATTTTACAAAACAAATGCTAGTAACACAATTCTAATTGCAAACATCATACATCACTTATAATCTTTCTAATCATTGTCAGTCAAACATTACATAGCTCATTCAAGTCCTGCCTTCTTTTAAACCTTATTCTTCCCCTGTGTGTATTGTTCCCACAATTCCCATTTTTCCTATGTAATTTGGTCCTACCCTTTTCTAGAGACCCCAGTCCCAGTTGTTTTATCTCTGTTACTATATTCAATAATTCTAATATGGTTGACTTAGATTTTGATTTACATGTTCCAGTAATTGCTTTTTTTGGCAGCCACCATAATTAGACTCAGCAAGACCTTACTATGTCTAGGCAATTCCAATTCTGTATCATATCTCAAAAAATAATTTCCCTAGGTACAAAAATTGCTCACTTAGCATATCTGACAGAGTAGTCTGCAGGGAATCTTTAAAGTCAACTAACTCATTATACTCCCAGAAAATATATTCCCAATTACCTATTTCTTCCCCATCTCATCTCCAACATTTGCTATCTACTTGAGGAAAAATTCTCTGGAGTCTACTTGGGGTATAAAATATCTATGTATACATTTCCAAGCACAAAATCCTAAGTGTTCTAGATTCTGTTGCATATTCGGGAGACATACATATACCCCCACATAGTTTCTTTGTGAATTGCTTATCCAATCTCTCTTCCCAGTCCTTTCTAACATCCTCTGATTGGTTCTTATCGTTATTATTCAATATTTTATATGCTCTACTAATTATTCCTTTTTTAATGGCAGCTTCTGTTCTAGATTCTACTAAAAATGCTACCAGTGTTGATCTTTCATTTGGGACCCCTCTATTTCTTTCTCTATGCCTATATTCTGATATCAGTCCTTGATAGGGAAAGCAATCTCTAACCTGCAGTCCAAATAAATTCTTGGTGTCTTCCCATTCAATTACATTTTCCTCTCTAGTTATTTGCTTCCAATACCTTGGTTCCTTTGTCAGTTTTCTTCAATAAATTCCATCCCCCTCTTGTCTATTGTCTATATCCCTAACTGCAGTCATCCCTATTGTCAGAATCTCCTTTCCCCAATCCTATGTTGACTTAGTTCTCAGAATACTTTCTGCTACTTTATAAATATAATATGCTGTGTGATTATTGTTATTCTCCTTAAAGATCTACATTCAAAATCCCAGTCTATGTATAGGTACCTTAACTGTGTTGTTCTGAAATACCCCTTCAAATAGGGTAATTCCAGTCCACCTTGTTCTATTGAAAGAATCAGCTTATCCCACTTTACTCTTGCCATCTTCGCCTCCCAGATAAAATCCTTTAGCTCTTTATCAATTGCTATTTGCAAATTCTCATCTGTTTGGTAAAAATATGCCTGACCTGTGCATAAGACTAAAGGGACTAAAAACATTTTATTGCTTGTATCTTACTATCTATATCCATATAATAGAGCTTCCATTTTTCTCAGTTTTTGTACTATCCTTTGTTTAGTCTCTTCCTACATTTTTGTCTTCGATCCGTCCTAGTCTATGTTATAATTTTATCAGGAAATGCAAATGTTTCCATTGTCCTACTCATTAAGTCCCAACTTACTCTGTCAAATGCTTTATCTGCATCCAGGCCCACTAACAACAGTGGCATTTTCTTACATTCCACTTCCCTCTGGATCATCAATGTTCTGTTAATGGTGTCAAATGTTTGCCTCCCCTCCACAAAACCATATTGATGCATATCTATCAATTTTGGCATCACTTTTGCCATTCATTTAGCCAGTATAGACATAAACACTTTATAATCATGGTTTAGTATTGAAATAGGCCTATATGAATCTGGATTTGATGGATCCTTACCCTCTTTAGGTATCACAACTACCACCATTTTCTTCCAGGTTGTTGGTACTTCTCCTGCTCTTAAAATACAGTTAAACAAAATCTTCCAGATCTTTATCAGTTTTTTCCCTCCTAGCTTACACATTTCCACAGAATTACCATGTATTCCTGGGGACTTTCTTGTAGATACAACTACCACCGCTTTCTTCCAGGTTGTTGGTACTTCTCCTGCTCTTAAAATACAGTTAACAAAATCTTCCAGATCTTTATCAGTTTTTTCCCTCCTAGCTTACACATTTCCACAGAATTACCATGTATTCCTGAGGACTTTCTTTTAGATTGGTTATGCTTTACCATTTTTATCTCATCTCTTCGTATCCTAACTATTAATAATTGAGCCTCGTCTACCTATAGTCTTGGCATATTTAATTTTTCTATAAACATTTCCATTTGTACTTTTTCTTGATTTCCATATTTCTCTGCTTTATACAGACTTTCATAAAATTTCAGAAATATTTCTAATATTTCTACAGGATCTGTTGTTATCTTCCTTGTTATAGGCTCCCTAAGTCTGCTGACAGCCTTTTCTACTTTCTGTTTCCTGAGCCGTTGTGACAAAAGTTTTTGTGCTCTAGAGTCCTTATCAAAAAACAATTGCTTAACAGCAATCTTTTTAAGGTCATGCACATTATTGAGGTAATCCCTTGTTTTCTGTTTAGCATTCTGCAGTTGCTCCTCTTCTTGTTCTGTGAGATTCCCCCTATTTTGCAATACTTTAACATTTGTCAATCCCTCTAAATAATCGCCCTCTCTTTTATTTCTACCTTGTTTTTCAACTCCACTTTAATTTTATCCCACTCCCAAGATATATTTTTCAGTAGAAATTTCTATCTTCTCTAATAACTGCTGAATAATTTCTACTTCCCATTCCTTAAATTCTTTGCTTTTCAACAGATAGGTGGAAAGTGCCAGTGTTTTTATTTCATTACCTTGTGTTTTTATTTTAGTTTCTATTGGCACATGATCTGAAATAGTTATTGGATACATATCAAGACCTTCAATTAAATGCACATGTTCCTGTGAAATGTAAATTCGCTTTAGCCTAGAGCAATTTTTGTGTCTTAGGAATAATATGTAAATTCACTCTGAACTCCTAGTACTGAATTCACATCTATCATGCCAAATATTTTTATAAAGTTCTTCAACAATCTACCCTCCTTTGTTATATTTTCTCTTCTGGGTCCCCCAGACACATCTTCACTGCTGCAAATTAAATTCTAGTCCCCAGCTATAAGCAATATTCCTTGATGAAAGCTGATTATTTCTCCCAGAATTTTCTTAACCTCCATTATAGAATTAGAATGGATTCATATAAAAAAGAGGCAACTATTACAGTATAAAAAATACTTCTGCATTATCAGGTGTTGAACATTGAGCATTTGAAGAGGTGTATTAGTGAGTTTGTCAAACAGATAATAGATTGTGTGACTACTGTTCAGAAATTCAAAGAAATGGAGGTGAGGGAAGGAACTACATAGGGCAGACAATGTTAATATTGTAGTTAAGAAGTGGGGTGAAAAGTAGGTTAACAGACAATTATTCTTATGCTATCTTAAGGTTCTTCATTATGAAAGATATAGTATATAATCAATCAATCAAAGTAACTTTATTGTCATTCAGACTATACACAAAATGCATAGCTGAACGAAATTACGTTTCTCCAAGCTCAAAGTAGAACAAAAGCACAGAAACAAATACACATATTTAACTACAGTGATAACACAGTGTCCGAGCCATTGGAGACATAGAATGCATCAAGCCTTCTCAACCATGCATGACACCGACTCCAGCCAACATCTCAAGTCCGGTCCAGTCCCCAAATTCACACATAACTAACATACAAAGTCTGGCCATCACCTGAGTCATTGAATAGAGTGCAACTGCCACTTTCCAAAGGCCCTAATAGCCTCAACTAATCCAATGCTCTATCCACCATCCTCATAATGTTACTGGTTCCATCTCCTACACCACTAGCATCTCAAATCCAGTCTGATTCCTCCAAACACAGTGAAATTCACTCCAGTTCTTAAAATGAGCATGGCAGACAAAAGAAATCTGGCTTTCGCACTCCACGCACTGTTAACTCTCCACTGAGTCCACTGTAGGCCCAAACTTCCACTAATCAGCTTGACATTTCACAAAAAAGCAAAACATGAATGTCACTGCTGCAGTCTACCACACACTCGACTAGGTCAAGAACAACCACCAACGAACTGCACAGTTGACAAATTTATACGGATTAAACAAGAAACATTAACATAAATAAATTTTAACAATAATTTAACAGAAATACACAAAACAGACCAGGGGAGCTGGAGAGGCCAGTGCCACACAGGGCGCCGCCATCTTACCACCTAATAATCTATATCTATATATTATTAATATAATATATATATATATATATATATATATATATATATATATATATATATATATATATGGGTTCCATACACTAGATCGAATTTTCACTAATTCGAAATAGTGCATGGAATGCTCACTGCAGCGAAAGTGCACTTAATCGAAAGTGCACTTACGCGAAGTTCAGTACAATGAATGGGTGTTGTACTGAACTTCCGTGCAGTACTCACGGACCTTAGGGTTAGGGCACGGGTCATGGTAAGGGGATAGCCCTATGGGTTATCCCCTTACCATGATCCGTGCCCTAATCCTAAGGTCCGTGACGACTGCAGTGCAGTGAAGGACATAGCAATGTTCTCCACTATGGTGCAATAGTCACAAACCTTAGGGTTAGGGCATGGGTTAGGGTAAGGGGATAGCTTTACTAACTATCCCCTTACCCTACCCCGTGCCCTAACCCTAAGATCCGTGACTATTGCACCATAGTGGAGGACATAGCTTGTTTTTTATGTCCTCCAGTGTGCTGCTGTGTTTTTGATGAAGTGCACTTACGCAAAAGTTCACTTTCGTTAAAGTGAACTTTCTCAGAAGTGAGGCTTCCTATTACAAGTTCGAAGTAGTGAACTTTCGTTCTTATAATAGGAATCCATATATATATGTAAAATATTACCTCACAAGGTAATTTATTTTTGCTTCTGAAAAAGAGAAATGAGATATATATTTCCTCTTTTTTTAAAGGCAATGTCAGTGGTGCAACAGGTAGCACAGTCATCTTTGGTGCAGAAGGCTGTGGGTTCTATACCCAGAAACAAGTGGACCGCTCATAAATATGTAGTTTAATAATAAACTACTTAAGCAACATAAAGGCTTACAAACAAACCGGTTTCGGCCCGGATTTAAACCTGGCCTTCTTCAGTGTTTAACAGAGAAGCCAATCATGAAGTCTTTTATATAATCATGACAAAATTATGATTGGTTGACAAAAACCACTATGCTCATGAATATTTAACAAAAATGTACTTTCCAAATTTATTATAAATATTCATTAAGCCCTGGGCTAAAAAGTGCACCAAGTTTGGTGATCCATTTCTTTTCTTTCACATCAAGTTTTTTATGCCAGCCACATTTGTTAGTTCTATCGCCAATGATTTTATCAATAATTGTGAAATGAAATTGTGCCCTATTATGTACAAGTGTATGTTTATATAGGGCATTAGATGTCTTTTTACATCTAATGTCACTCAGATGTTCTGACATACGCAATCTAAGTGGTCGAGAGGTTTGCCCAACATAAAATGAGTGACAGGTACAACCTGCCATGTATATGGCCCAATCAGTATTACAGTTGGCAAAAAACTGAATATCAAAAACTCTGTCACTATTTCTACTAGTGAATTCTTTTGTTTTCACCATATGTTTGCAGTTGACACAATGACCGCAAGGAAAACAACCCATGAGTTTATCCCCCAAAATAGTTGTTTGATATACCTGGGGTAAAGTAGATTCAAAATGATGTTTATAATGATTGAAGTGTCCCGCTAGATTCTTTCCTTTACGGAAAGAGAATGAACATTTTTTGGGAATGAGTGTTTGGATTCTAGCATCAGCTTCCAATATATTCCAATTATCCTTAATAATGTTCATGAAATTATTAGTATTTCTGCCAAATGTTGTTGTGAAACGCAATATATTATTCGTAGTGGGTTTCTTTTTGTATGTCAAAAGATTTGGTCTATGTAAACCAGAGGCATAGTTTCGAGCCATTGTAACATGCCCTGAGTTGTAACCCCTATCAATGAATCTGTTATGTAAATCTTGAGCATGTTGAGCAAAACTGATATTGTCAGAACAGTTACGTCTGATTCTAATGAATTGTGATTTTGGAATGTTTTTTGCGATGTGCTTTGGATGAAAGCTGGAGGCGTGGAGCATGGTGTTATATTGGGGAAACTTCCTATAGATTTCAGTTTTTAGAGTATTATCCATATTTCTAGTTACCAAAACATCCAAAAATGTTATTGATTTTTGATCATAAGTAATAGTGAACTGTATTCCCCATTTGTTATCATTCAGGTATTCCATAAATTCCTGAAGATATGAAACATCAGATCTCCACACCATCCAGCAATCATCCAAATATCTCCGCCAAATATCAATTTCAGGTAGGAACAAATTATGAGAATCATCATAAATCATAATTTGTTCTATATAAGCCATAAACAGATCAGCATATATAGGGGCAAAGGACGCCCCCATTGCTGTACCTCTGATCTGCAAAAAGCATTCCTGATTATAAAAAAGAACATTTTTGGTCAACACATGCTCAGTCAGATTTAGCAAGAAGGTATTAAATCCTGGTTGGTACATATTAGATTTATAGAGCCAAAATTCAATAGCATCCAGTCCGGCCCAATGTGGAATATTAGTATATAATGAGCACACATCCAATGTACAGAGCCACCAGTCCGATTCCAACTGCATATCATTAACAATACCCAAAAATTGAGTAGTGTCCTGTATTCGAGATCTAACAAATGACAACAGAGGCTTCAAATGCATAGTCAGAAATTCAGAAAGTGGCTCGGTGAGTGAGCCCATACCCGACACAATGGGCCTACCTGGTGGATGTAAAAAATCCTTATGTATTTTTGGCAGAAAGTAAATATATTGTCTAATAGGGTCAGAGATAGTTAAATGATGTAGTGTTTTTTTGGTTATGATCCCATTATCAAAAGCAGAATATAAAAAAAAAAGAATATAAAAAACCATCAATTTCCTTTTTAAATACAGGAGTGGGGTCTAGTGGCATTTTAGTGTAATATCGAGCATCATCCAATTGTTTATGTGCTTCGATATCATAATAACTCCAATCCAACACAACCACTGCTCCTCCTTTGTCTGCATTGATAATGACCAAATCTTTATTACGTACTAGTTCTTCCAAACAGGACATCTCACCATCAGTCATATTATTGGGCATAGGTAAACAGTGATTAAATTGAAAATGTAACTCATTAAGTACACTACGTAAAAATAAGTTAACAGTTGGATGCATAGGGGGTGTGAAAGATGAAGCATGATATTTAAAGATATCCATTTGTAACTGTTCAACATCCCCTTTGTCCTGAAAAAATAATTTGAGATTAATAAGTCTGCAAAATGAAAATAAATCTTGTGCAAAATTATCCTCAGAAACAAAAAAAACGGGAATGAAAGATAATCCTTTATTAATAGAGATATTTGTTCAGCAGTAAGTACAGTGTTGGAAATGTTACATACATTATTTATTTGTTTGTCAGTACTTCCATCAAATTTTGTAGACTTGTAACTTTTCTTATGTTTCCTGCCACCCCTCCTCCCTCTGTGTTCCCTAAAGGGGGTGTATAGTTTTTTCGTTTAGGAGTTGGGGAATCCATGGTGGACTGTGTTTCTGTATCTGTCCCTGATGAGGTGTCATAATCAGTAGATTCAATATTATTGCCACGTCCTTTAAGTATAGAACGCGGTCGTTTCCTTTTGGAATTAGATGAATTTTTGTTTTTGTTTTTATTGTGCCCTTCTTGAAATCTAACGTGTCTTATATTTTTAAAGGGTTGCCCCTTCTCATAATCAGAAAGATCACGAGAGAATTTTTTAAGTTTTCTTTCTTTTAGAACAGTATCAAAATTGAGTAATTCAGTGCTAAGTTTTGATAATAAAGCAGAAAAGAAAGTTTCATTTTGATAATAATTACAGTCCTCAATGGATTTTAACACTTGACTGGTTTCCTTATCAATAATCCTAATGTAGTAATCAGATAAAGAGCTAACAAACTTCATTGAACACTCTTGCTGAATGGAAGACCATTCTGTAGTTAGACTTTCATCAGGGTCTGCCACCAGAGGCTGAATTTTGACCCTCAGACCCCTAGGGCAAATGCCCTTAGCCAAATAGGCTTTGAGTAATTTGTGGTGCCAAACACAAGATCTCAGTGTTTTCATATTTTTATTTAATTCAGCAAAATGTTTTTCACATTTTTGTTCCGGCTTCATTGGAATAGTATTCCCAGAGCCCACACAGTCATCACCAATACCAAAGGGTGCAAGATCATCCTTATCTGATGATAAATCCAAAAATATTTGGTTCAAATCCATGATGGTATTTGTATTCAATAATACTAATTCAATTACTGAATGCTAGGTCAAAATAATAATATTCAATACAACCACGTCCTGTGCGTAATATTGATAATAATCAAACAATAATGGCAATATATTATCGGTGTCAATGTAATACACCCTATAGCCACGTCATACACAGGACAATAATGGTATAGTAGCTCCAGCAATAGAGGACAAAATTAGAGTCAAGTGTTGGGCACCCAAATCACCAAATTAATACAAATAAAAATTATTCCAATGGTCCAAGAAGAAAAAGCACAACCTTTTTCTGCTTTTGATATTTTTCTAGCCGTGCAACTCCTTGCGTGCAGGGGTTATTTTGGAGGTTCTATACCCAGACCACGTAGACTGATTGCTGACAGTGCAGTCCAGCAGAATGGGGGGGGTGCTGTCCTTCAAATGAGATGTTAAACTGAGGTGCCATCTGCTTGAGTTAGTGGTAGCTCAGGTGGATATAAAAGATCAGACAGCACCTATTAAAAAGAGCAGGGGTCCTTTATTTATATAGAAAAATAACTCTTATTTACAAAGTATTTATATATTAGCAAATATTTACATATGTGCAAATATATAAATAAACAAATCTGTTTACACATATTCATAATTTTCTACACAATCATTCTAAATTGTCATCCTTATTAGACCCCAACTCCTTTTTCCATAACCACCATCTGATTTTACTTATTATTGTTGCCAGAATCCATTTACCATTAAAAATAATTTCATTTATTCTTTCATTCCATATAAACCATATAATATAAAATAACATTTTATCTAGTCTTTTAACATATTTTTTACTTCTATTCTTATAATATCCATATTTCATCATATCCATGTCTATTTTATCCACTTCTTTTATATCTTCAAAAAAATCTTCTTTGCATAGTTTTCCACATAACGTTTTACTCTTTTACATCTCAAAAACACATATTCCATAGTTCTTCTTCTTGACAATATAAACATATTCTATAACTTTTCTTTTTATATGGCATATTTCCTTTCATTAGCAATTTATCAATTACTAGTCTGCACAAATAGCCTTGACATTCTACACTGGATATAAAAAGTTTGCACACCCCTATTAAAATGCTACGTTTTTATGATATAAAAAAATGAGACCACAATAAATCATTTCAAAACTTTTCTCACCTTTAGTGTGACCAATAATCTGTACAATTCAATTGAAAAACAAACAAATCTGTTAGGGAAAAATATAAAAAATAAAAAAAGTACAATACCCTTAAACTAATACTTTGTTGTGTGGCACACCCTTAAACTAATACTTTGATGAAGCAGCTTTTGATTTAATTACAGCATTCAGTCATCTTGGGTAGGAGTCTATCATCATGGCGCATCTTGACTTGGCAATACTTGCCCACTCTTCCTTGCAAAAGCACTCTAAATCTGTAAGATTGCAAGGGCATCTTTTGTGCACAGCCCTCTTCAGGTCACTCCACAGATTTTCTATTGGATTTATGTCTGGGCTCTGGCTGGGCCATTCCAAAACTTTAATTTTCTTCTGGTGAAGCCATTCTTTTGTTGCTTTGGATGTACACTTGGAGTCACTGTCAAGTTGAAAGGTGAAATTCCTCTTCATCTTCAGCTTTCTAGCAGATGCCTGAAAGTTTTGGGCCAAAAGTGACTGGCATTTGGAACTGTTCATAATTCCCTCCACATTGACTAAAGCCCCAGTTCCAGCTGAAGAAAAGCAATCTCAAAAAAAGATACCTCCACCACCATGCTTCACCGTGGGGATGGTGTTCTTTTGCTGATGTGAAGTGTTGCTTTTGCGCCAAATGTACCTTTTGGAATTGTGGCCAGAAAGTTCAACCTTGGTCTTATCAGGCCATAACACATTTTCCCACATGCTTTTGGGAGACTTGATGTACTGTTTTGCAAATTTTGGCTGGGCCTGGAAGTTTTTCTGTGTAAGAAAAGGCTTCTGTCTTGCAACCCTACCCCATAGTCCAGACACATGGAGAATACAGGAGATTGTTGTCGTACACAACTAGTACTTGTCAGAAATTCCTGCAGCTCCTTCAGTGTTGCTGTAGGTCTCTTGGCAGCCTCCCTGACCAGTTTTTATCTTGTCTTTTCATCAATTTTGGAGGGACATCCAATTCTTTGCAACGTCACTGTTGTCCCATATTTTCTCCACTTTTTGATAACTGTCTTCACTGTGTTCCATGGTATATCCAGTGCTGTGGAAATTTTTTTGTACCCTTCTTCTGGCTGATACCTTTCAACAATGAGATCCCTTTAATGGTTTGTAAGCTCTCTGTGAACCATGGCTTTTGCTGTAGCAAGCAACTGAGTTAATGTCAGAAAAATCCTACTAGGACAGCTGAAATGTATTTGGGGTTAATCACAGTCTCTTTAATTGATGGCAGGGGTATACCCAAAAAGACAGAATGTTGTAATTAAATCAAAAGGTGCTTCAACAAAGTATCAGTTTAAGGGTGTGCACACTTATGGAACCAGCTTATTCTATGTTTTTTATTTTTCATATTTTTCCCTTAACAGATTTGTTTGTTTTTCAATTGAATTGTAAAGGTTATAGGTCACATTAAAGGTAGGAAAAGTTTTGAAATTTATTGTGGTCTGATTTTTTTTATATCACAAAAACTTGACATTTTAACAGGGGTGTGTAAACTTTTTATAGCCATTGTACTTTCTGATTATACCACTTGCTTCTTATTTTTATAGCTTTAATTTTTTTTTCATTTGTTAGTTTTTCCTTATGGATTTTACATAGTAATGTTTTATCATTGCATTCTCATACCATACGTTTCTGTCTTTTTCTATATCATCAGTTTTTATTTTCTACAAAAAAAATGTATTGGTAATGTTTTATTTCTTCATTTATATACTCTTCTCTTTTACTCTTTTTTACCATACCCCAAAATGTATCATACTTATATTTATACAATTTTACTACTAATCTGTACTAATCTCTCATCTGTTTCATTTATCCAATTTAACACTTTTTACATATCTACAGAAGCAGCCAATACCACTGGGTTAATTAACCCTAAACCTCCTTCATCTTTATTTTCATACAAAACTCCTCTTTTTACTGGGTTTAATCTAGAACCCCATATAAATGAAAAAATGCCTGCAATAATTCCTTTTCAAATACTGCTGGCAACACAAATATACTTGCTAAGTATGCTATTTTTCCCATCGGTACTGAATGAATCTACTAAGCCTTTTTTCTGAATGATAATTAATATGTTCTCAAGAAAAGACATGCTTGCTTTATTTATTCTATTGTTTTTCCCCACTGAATTCTACCTACATCTTTATTCCCAAATTTTATACCTAACACAGAAATTTCAGTCACTGTAAAATACATACCCCCAATCTTTACTGCATCACTTAAACCTTTACTTTTCATTTAAAGCTATCCCTATCATATCTAAACACTCATTGTGCAAATTATTACTCCTTTTATCCCATTTTTTTTTTTGCAATTATTATAATGTCATCTGTATATGTCAACAGAACTGGAATTCTTAGCCCTTCACATGTTATATACCCCACCTTCTTTATTTTGCAATTTATTTCACATACTACCACATTCATAACTAACACAAAGAGTGTACAACTCATTGGACATCCATGTCTTACATCACTCTTCATATGTACATCTTGGCTTAACCAGCCATTTACAAGCATTTTTACTTTATTATTACTATATGCTGACATACATAATTTACTAACTTTTTCACTTATATTATCTTTTTTCATAACATTTTGTGTCCAATTGTGTCAAATGCCTTATTAAGGTCTCCCATCATGATTTTCACTTTTCTGTTCATAATATCATTCACAGTTTCTCTAACTATGATAAATAATTATTGGTAACCCTTTCCCTTTATACTATAGATGCTATCTTCCATAATATTTCCCATTTTAGTGTCTGTATTATTTTCATAAAGATCTTATAATCATTATTATTTAATACTATTGGTCAGCAGTTTTTTTTTAATTCACTTCTATCTTCCTTCTTCCATATGACTGTATGTATTCTACTACATAAGTCTTTATACTTAAAAACTTCATTCAACCATTCATTCAAAATCTTTAAAAACATTGTTTTTCCACTCCCTGAAATGTTTATATATTTCACCCTGTTCCATCTGGGGTTGCAGCCAAATTTGTATTTACTTGCTCTAATGCTTTATTTAGCTCATTTAAAGTAATCTCCTTTTCAAACTCTTGTTTCTCTTTTTTTCTGTTAACTTTTTTTTACTTTCTAAATTTTTTCACTACCTTCTTTTTCCTTAAACATTTCTTGTACATATTGGAATACAGTATTCATAATCTTTTCCTGACTTCTATTTCACTTTTTATATTTTTTTATTTATCCCATTACACTACCATCTTCCTTCTCTGATCTGCTTAAGTAACTCAATACTTCTCTTTTTTTCTTGCAAAAATCATTTTGCCTTTATAACAATTCTTGTATTTTTTTCTTTCATATATTTCTTTTTTGTTGTCAAAGTACTTTGTATCATCATGTTCTAAATCTTCCAATGCATTTTTATAAGATTTTTTATTTTTCTTTGTCTCCTTTTCTCACATCATATTGATACTATAAAAATTGTTTATATATTCCTTAAATATCACCCACCATTCAAACCAATTGCTGTTTCATGCATCCTTTTTATTCCTTTGCTTATTTTATATATTCTTTGTTTTCTTTTATCTCTAGCCATATTGCAAGATGATCAAAAAATCCTGTTTCAACTACCTCCCCTTCTCTTATATCTAAACCTTTTGATACTGTAAAATAATCTATTTCAATTCTATACATACCCCTTTTGTAAGTCCATGAATTATTTCTGAAAGTTTTAACTTGCCAAATCTTACAAATTCTAACATTTTTCTTATATCATTTCCTTTCTTTTTACACTTGCCTCTTAAATCACAATTAAAGTCTCCTGTTATTATAATATTCAAATGTATTACTACATAGTCTAAAATCTGATGAAATAAGCTTTCACTTTTTTTACAGTTAGTATAAGCATAAAGCATACAATGTTAGAATTCTATAACTTGTTCTTTCCATTTTACATCTACAAGTGTTAATCTTATAATTTTTGCTACAGTTACATGTGTGAAGGCTGCCAGCCCAGCTAGCTGGAATTTTGTAAATAATTCTATGTTATTTGTGAATAGTAATATGGTCTGTATGCTTGTCTTACAAATGTAAGAAAGCTGTATGTTATGTTAAACTGTATGTTATGTGCTGAGCTTCAAAAATGTAACCTACTGGAAAAGAACAAAGTTAACTTGCAAAAGCAAGTGAATTGTTTATGATGGTGTTTATCTCAGCCAGGAGACAGAATTCTTTCTATTGTCTGGAAACAGAAATAATTACAGGTTTCAAAGGTAAAAGTCTGTAACTGTTTTATGACTTCCAGTTCCAGGCAAACTTCTAATAGATAATCATTTTTGACACAGAGGTGCTAAAATTTTAAGTTTCTGTTAGCCTAGGAACTGAAGGCAGAGGTGTAAAATAGTGATGTAATCCAGCTAACCCAGCAGTAATGTGTATTATTAATTTAAGAATTATCACTCAGAGAAAGTCTGTGCATTTTGTATGTATCTTTGGATCTGACAACATCCTCTCATCAGCACTTGTCTGACTCTGTAAGTAAGTCATTTAGGGCATAATACCTCTTAGATATAGATAGGAATACAATAAAGGTTAGTTTAGATGTTTTCTGTATTATTTATGTGAGGCTGTCATGCAGTGTTGTTTTAAAGTATTTCCTGTAATTCTGAATTCTGTCACTGTGTTGAGTTATTGAGTAGTGCATTGTACTTTTATTATTTTATTATTAAATATATTTAAACCTTTTAATTGTGGCTGGTTTGTTTACAGATATTTAAGCTCTTAGAGTACTTGCATATATATTTGGTGACACTGTATAGGCCACTCCTAAATAGCCTTGCTGTTGGTCACACTTACCATTTAGATAATAGAAGCATTACACAGTAGAATTGGTCACGCTTTGGGAAGGGCCTTAAAGTAGCTGATAAAGGGTGGTTGGTGGCAGCTGCTACTACCTTATAGTCTGGGCAGAAAGGGGCATAGTTAGTGAACCTCTGCCAGCCTTCCCCAGGAGTGTCTGTATGTTTGTATATAAATCAAATCTCAAAGTGCGTGTGTGTGTGTCAGCTACTTGGGCTGGGATATGAAGCACTGGTTGGACAGAGAGGGTGCTGGAGGTTTTGCCTTGACCACTCAGCTGAGATCTTAACCCTATAGCTGTGCCAGTGGTGAGTCTTATTGGGGATCTGGAGAGAGTGGGAGAAACCAGCCCCAGACTGACTGCTATCTCTATGTCCTCTTTAGGGAAATTGTACTTTACTGTGTGTGCACTTATCATCCTCCCAATGTGCACATCCCTCACTGGTGTCAGTGGTGAGGATTGAGACTCCTTGATTACTGGGCCAATGCAGAGACATCACATATTAATTGTTTGGCAGTGGTGGGATGCCATATCACATATTAATTGGTTGATAGTGGTGAGTTAGCCACATCACATATTAATTGGCTTGAAATGGTGTGGATATTGAATTCCTGCAGCTTGTGTACAGTGATCACTGAAGGTGTTTTTGTACTCTAAATCAGCCATGCAGTGAACATTCAAAGTTCATATCACAATTTTTTAATTTCTTTTGTCAGCTTAGTTAGTCAGGGAGAGTGGGCAAGCATGTCAGCAGAGGAGTATGGCAAGCTGACAAGGAGCCACTTGGCTGAGATATGCCAGGCTAAAGGACTGGTGTATGCCAATCTGACTAAAGCAGATATGATTGCAGCTTTAGTCACAGCTGCATCAGAGAATAGCAACCAGGAGGACAATCACTCTAGCCGTGGAGATGTAAAACTCTCAGAAAAAGGACAGTTCAACCTTTCCACAGAGGACTTAAAAAATCTATCTGGAGTTAAAGAGACTTCAGATGGAGACCAAGCATTTGGAAATATAAGCAGCAGAGAGACTGAGACATCTAGAGACTGAGGAAAATGAGAACCTGTGACACCTGGATGCTGAAAAGAAGGAGAGGCAGAGGCCACATGAAAAGGAGATGCTGACTCTTTGCCAGAGTCATGAAGGTAATGGGGAAGGAAGTAGCCATACCCCAGAAGCAACAAAGGTCAGTAAATTTCTTCTACAATTTACAGAGGGGATAAATGTGATAGTTTCATTCATATGTTTGAGCAGGTATGTAAACAGTATGATGTTGACCGAGGCCTCTGGGAACGGTTCCCGACCCCCTTACTCCATGGTAAAGCTGTAACTGTTCTTTCCAAACTGTCTGATAATGACTTCTTAAATTATAATGTTGTAAAGAATTGTTTGCTAAAATTTTTTAAGTTAACACCTTTGGGGTCCTGTATCTACATGGTGTTGCACCAGGTGGGTGCACCCTGGTTTCCCAGGGAACATGTCCCCAAACTCCTGAAACACTGCTCGGATTTCTTGAACCTGGGTAGGGGATAGCTACTGGGACATTGCTACCCCTTCCACTGAGGTGTCAGTCCGAGCCTCACTGAGGAGATCAGTCACCAGATCCCCCTCAGACTCCTCCTGCAATCCACTGCAAATACTCAACACAAGGGCCTCCCTATCATGGTAAGGTCTCATCATGTTAATATGGTTCAAATGGTGCACCTGTCTCCTGCCTAGCAGTTCCACCATGTAGTTAACATCACTGACCTTCCTTACCATCTTGTAGGGTCCCTCCTAGACTGTGTGCAGCTTGTTGTGTCTGACCTGAATGAGAGCCATTATCTGCTGCCCTACAGCATACTCTCTAGCTTGAGCATTCCTGTCATATCAGACCTCTTTCTGCTGTTGGGCCACTGCCAGGTTCCCCTGGGTCAAGCCCATGAGTTTCCTGAGTCCTGTCCTGAGGTTTAGGATTCATGCCACAACAGACTCCCTGTTGGACTCCCACTCATCTCGTATTAAATCTAGAGGTCCCCTCACCCTATGCCCATACAACTCAAAGGGTGAAAAACCTATGGATTCCTGGGGAACCTCTCTGCAAGCAAACAACAGATAGGGCAAACATTTGTCCTAGCCCCTCCCAAACTGGTCTGCAAATGCCCATAGCATGATCTTGCATGTAGAGTTTCACCTCTCAACAAGACCATTAGTCTGTGGATGGTAGAGGGTGGTCTTTATTTGCTTCACCCCACAGTACTTCCACAGGCAAGCCAGCATGTCTGACATGAAATTGGCACCTTTGTCCATCAGTATTTCTTTTGGGAAACCTACCCTGCTGAAAATCTCACAAAGCATTTGCCACCTTTTCTGCCTCAATGGAGGACGGAGCCACTGCTTCAGGATATCTGGTAGCATAATGTACTACCACTAGGATATACTTTTTCCCTGTAGAACTTGGGGTACTCAGAGGCCCCACAATATCCATAGCTACCTTCTGAAATGGCTCCTCAATCACAGCGAAAGGCATCAAAGGAGCTTTCACTTTGTCTCCTGCCTTGCCTACCTTTTGGTACTGCTCACAGGTCCTGCAGTACCCTGTTACATTGTCATCAGCTAACTAGATTCTCATGTCCTCAGGCAAAGTGCTAAGGGATTGTTCCCTCACCAAAAGGTCTGTGAGCCCTTCAAAAGTGGTGACCTGACATCCACTCACCCACCTATATACATGGGTTCACTTCTAAATTTCGAAATACTACAATCCGGAGGTTCAGAATATCGAATTCAGAACCTCAAGATCTTGGAATCTCGAAATGAAGAACCCCCCAAAAAAGCAGTCAACACATCAGAAAACAAGTCCCCCTGCACCCCCACACCTCCCACTATTTAAATATACCAACTCCGAGATCGCACTACAGTGAGGACAAGGGAAATCTCCCATTCTGCTCTGTATGTCAGTCTCCATTCAGGATTTTGAAGTTTTAAAACTTCGATCATATTGTCTTCGACCATATGAATTTCGAAGTATAAAGCTTCAAAATTCTGAAGGGGACCCACACACACACACACACACACATATATATATATATATATATATATATATATATATATATATATATATATATATATATTTTTTTTTTTTTTCCTATTTCTATTTTTAACACAATATTACATTCCCACCCACTAGTCCATAAGCCCCAGTTGTCATAAACTTTTGCAGTGTCCAGTAGTTCTCTACATAAAGCTTTCAAATGTCCTTTAAAGTCTTTCTTTTTCTACCTCTGCTTGGAATTGTACATGAATCTTCTTTTTTGTTTCCCTGTTAAATGCTTTTTTTCACATAAAAATTCCATGGGTAACAATCTTTCTTTCGTTCATATTTTCCTAGAAAAATTTCCATTGAAATAAACAGTCTCAAATATAATGTCACAAAATGTCTCTTTGTTAATAAGAACAAATACAATTACATCATGTGCCTTTACACCCAAAGGATCTGTTAAATTATCCCACACTTCATACTTGTCCATTTCTTTGTCTTCTTTTCTTTGAATCCATACCACATGCTTCTGTTTTTCATTTTCTTCTGCCTTCTTTTCTGCTACTCTACTTTTGCCTTCTTTTACTTTTTCTGCATATGTTTTCTTTTCCATGTCACCAATATTCTTCAGGATTGTCACTACATCCTCCTTTTGTATTTTCTCCATAATGTCCCCAAACAAAACATCTTGTTCATTTTCTGGCTCATTTTGCACCATCATCCCAAAACCCTCCTTAGTGGAAGGTTGTAATTATACAACCATCATTTGCTGAGTCATCTCCATCAAACAGGTTGCTTTGAAACAGTTCCTCAGAATCCTGCACACATTTTCCAGTCTCGATATTTGCTTTCTCCATCATTTCTTTCACTACTCCACCACATCCTTCTCTCTCCATCTGCCTAACTGATTCCTCTAGGCTGCCTCTGCATCTGGAAAGGAAACAGGAGGTGCTCCTCCAAAATGGGCTCCAATCACAACAATGACAAGTAAGGGAAGTTCCCCAATGCCCTGGCCAAATTTCCCATAGTATTATAAATACTACCATGGGTCTCTCCTGAAAAGAGGCTACTAGCCTAGTAGGACAAACAAAGTCTAAAGATAAATAAGTAAAAATTGCCACTAGCATGTTGGTCATGTAGTGTGATTTTCTGGGCAAGAGACTGCTGCAAACATCCCATGTGATGAGAGGGATTCAGAAAACTTTATGGGGGATAAAGCAAGCCTGAAAATACGGACATATCTCCAAAAATAGGGACACCGTGTACAAGGGTAAATCAGGCCTAAAAATAAGAATGTTTCCCCAAAATAGTTACAGTTGAGAGGTCTGAGCATCAGTGCCAACTCTAGTGGATCCTGTCTTTGCACAATGTGGCAAGAGTATTTGTGTTTAGTTTTACTATTACTCCTTCAAGTGAGCAGTCTGGATTTACTTTTGTAATTAATAACTTCATCTTCTTGCATTCCATAGAATTCTCAAAGTTTTCTTCAACACAACAGTTCAAAAGCATTGAATAGCCTTACTTTTAGTTCAACCATCACAGTCATTAAGGCTGACCTTAGATCAAGTGGCATCCTAGGCAAAGGGCACTATGACACCCACCCCATTGCCCCCACATACATAAACAGATATTACCTGGTGCCCTCAGACCCACCATCCTGGCCTACTCACACCATCAAGATTACCTTTTTCTTAATTTTCTCTTCCTTTTTTTTCTCATAGTTTGTCATACTCTTTAGCCTTTAGTTTTTCCTGCAGTTATTCATTTGTTCATTCATTCATTCAACTAACATGTTCTATTTAGGCAAGACTGCATTATGATAAATGTTGAGAAAAAAAACTGCATTAAGCTGAGGGTCTGTGGGCTCCAAGGCTCGCAGAAGCCATGGGGTTCTAGATGCTCTGAGCTACATTTTAGATTTTTTAAAACAAACTTTTCACCCAATGGTGACCTGAAAGAAAACTATGATCAAATAAAGAAATGTTGCCTTATTCTTCATCTTTTTTCCTACATTCTTTCAGCACATTCTGACAGAAAAAGACTGCAATATAATAACTAAATTAAGTGGTCTGGGGGTACTAGATGCCATGAGGTGGATTTTAGAGCTTTTTTTCAACCTTCTGGTCCAGTGATGGCCTGAACAAAAAATCATGCATAAGAAAAAGAAATTCAGTCTTATTTTGTTTTCTTCAAGAAAGAAATAAGTTGCATCCAAGGTGTAATGCTCAAAGATCACCAAACACCATTTCAAAATAACCAGGGAAAACAAATGCTTCTGAGGATAAATTAGTCATATCTGGAAATAATATCCGCCTCCCCACTCCTTCCCACTCAAAACAGGTATTCATTTTCTGTGTATCCCCGTTTGGTGTTAAATTGGGATGAAATCTAAGGCACATATACCCATAGTCATATCTATATACAGCATAGTTCCTCATCCTTACCCCAAAAGACAGCCACCTTCTGTGTGCACTTCTGATGTCTAAGATAAAGCTGAAAAAAGAAACAGAACATAATATATTTGCAGTCATACATATATAAACAGCATCCTTTTTTATTCTCTTCCAAAAGATAGCCATCTCTATATGCATCAGATGTTTGATTGACCGGAAAATAAAAAAAATGATTACAATAATGTTTCCAACTTGTTATTTTCAAATTGTGACTTCTGGACAATATGGTGTTTTTGTACAAGCTATAGTGACTCTCTGAAGTTTGTGAGGAAATTAAAGAAATAATGATCACAATGGCCCAGCCCAATGCACAATATTGTAATCCCTGAAGTTTTAGAGGTATGCTAAAGAAATAATAACATTGTTCCCATCACCCCCCCACACACACACACGTATAGTGACCCTAAGTGTTCACTTATGAGCAGGGCTGGTTTTAGACCTTGTGGAGTTTAAGGCAGTGGTGAATAATAAGCCTGTGTCAAAAATCCACTTATTCAGCATTTGCGTGTGTGTGTGGGGGGGGCACCAGCCCCCAGAAGATATGAAGAGCTGGATGTTCTAGGATGCATTTTATCCTTTATTAATTATTTATTTATTGAGTGATGGCCATTTACTGTGCAAGTGACAAGAGGGTCAGTCAGTTTCTTCCAGTGATCCCTTACAAAACATATATAGCCACTTATATGTATAATCTGGACATCTGATTGTGATACAAAAGGACAGTCATGTAATATATTTTAGCTTTGTTCCAAACAGTTGTCACACATTATAATATTGTACATATTTTCAAATACAATAGCATTAGCCCTTCAAAGCCATAAAAATATGAAAACAGCAGCAGCCAGCTACTTATTTTCCTTCACAGATATCCCGCAGCAATTATACCTACTCAGTCTGTTCATATCAGTTGTCTAGTTAAGTCATCTTGCTTCTTACTGTTGCACGCTAGTCCTGGTGTTTAAATTGAGCAAACCACAAAAGGGCCAGTTACTTGCATCCAGCCAATCACAACCCGACTCAGGATTTATAGCCATGATGTCTGATGGCTCTGTAATATTATTTAACCTCCATACAAACAAGTTGACACATATTAAATGACCCAAATTGCTTCATACAAATTACAAAATCAGAACTTTTGCTAAAATATCTGGTTGATTACTGCCAGCATAATTGTAAAAATAATAAAATAAGACTTATCTCACCACTTTTGTCTTTGTGGCATTCCTCTCATCTCAACAGTCCAGAACTCTGAATGTCCATGATTTTGTTTCATTTTTGACCTCTGTCCCTTGTAAATTTTTGAATTTTATGGTAAATTGTTAAACATTACAGTCAGCCAGTAAATCTAAGCATTAGCGATTCATAGTTCTTATTTTTCAGAAAATGCATGTTATCAAGCACAACTTGAAGGCTCCATGCCTACATTTGAAGACTGTGATATTTCTGCTCCATAACCTTGTAATGCTCAAGTCTAGTGTGACATGAATCAAGTGGTGCACCTCCCACTGAGGCACCTGTTATGTCATGGGCATTATGTTCTAATAGAAAAAGAACAAAGAAACCACATATTTTCTTGCTCTAAAAAAATAAATAAATGTGGAATGTATACCCCTACAAGCACAGTGCCCTTGGTGGCCATCTTGTAAACCATATGTTATTAATGACAAAGCCAAAGTTTTGACAATATGGGCCTTTGTTGACAATGTGATGCCTTTGCTCTTTAAACTCTAAGACTGGCCATCACTTTGTTTCTAAAAAACAAGTATCTTTTAATTTCATGGTCGCAGTCAAGATCTGCAGAGATCTTTGAGCCCAGGAAAATAAAACCTGCCATTGCTTTCATTTCTTTCCCATCTATTTCTGAAAAAATTGATAGGGTCATTATTTTAGTTTTTTTTATTGAACAACAAGACAACTTTTGTGCTTTCTGCTACCTTCATCAATAAGTTCCAATTATTTCTCACTTTCAGCTAACCCAGAATTTTGTATGGTATATTTAGCTAGCATATAAATGTATTAATAGTTTTAAAGAAAACTGTACCACTAAAATAAAAAGTAAAATATTGATTGTGACTCTCTTCATTTCAGTATTAAAAAAACATACAATACACAACACATGCGAAATAAAACTAGCCAAATAAAAAAAAAACTTTGCTAAACTGTAAAACAAACAAATCCAATTTAAAAACTCACAAGATTACTAAATCACATCACAAAAATAAAATTACACTACAAAAATGATTAATTAAAAAATATCCCAGAACAATGACACCATAGATTCATAAATATATACACAAAGTACCTAAATCCATATTCAGTAGAAACTTAAGTACTTAGTCTAAAGGGGGTAACATGAAAAGAAAGAAATTGTTAAATGGAGTATGTGGTGACTCTGGTATGTGGACTCATGAACGTGGTTTTTTTGGGAAATCTACCTTTTGATACAAGCTGTCTCATTGAATATAATTTCCTTGATCCTGATTCCCTGGGGTAGCAAGTAACCCATGATTTTTTTATATTCTTCGATTAAATTGTTAGATTCCATTTAATGCAGGCATTAGTTTCATTCATATAGGCTGTTTCTCTTTTCCCTATTGTTGCAGCCATAGAGTTGGCATATATAAGAAAGGACTAAAGAACCAGGAAACACAAAATAAGACTCCAAAGAAACAAGAAATGCGGCCAAAGACAGGACCTCAGATAGAAGCAGTTCTCTTTACTGGATACAACCAGAAGAAACGTTAAGTGCTTTCTTCCCAAATAACATTACATGGGACATCTTCAGAAAAAAAAAACATATAGATAAGCCAAGTTTAAATATTACTATTCAGACACATGCTCAACCAATCAAAGTTAAAAAACAATAAAACAATTAAAAAGGCTAATTAACCCTCAAAGTGCCTGAGTTTTAGGAAACAGTTTATGCTAGTATATTCATTCAGGACAGGATACTCAAATGCATTTAGCTTAAGTTGCCACCTTAATTCACATAATTGTAAGTGTTCTGGTAAAACCTTCCCTTGGCTGTCTAAAACTATCTGCTGCTGGACAAAGAAACCAAATACATGTTCATTATGTTCTATTATATGTTTAGATAAAGCATTTGTACTTTTACCATTTTTTTATATCATTTAAATGTTCATACATTCTTTCTCTAAACTTTCTACAAGTGTTTCCTATATAAAATACTGGACAGTGCAGGCATTTTGCAGCATAAACAACACTTTTAAACTGACAAGTAAAATGACCATATGTATTACACTGGTAGTCACCCAACTTGAATTTCTCCCCTGTTTTAGTAACATTGGGGCACTGCCTACACATCCCACATTTAATGTTCCCAGAGGGTCAGTTATTATGTTCTTGTCCTATCCAATTGTTTTTTAGTAGATTTTTAAACAATATATCATTTTTAAAAAAACTATAAATGGCTTAGCGCCTAATTTTTCTACCATCATGTAGTCCAAATTGTAGAGGGACCAGTTTTTGTTAACAATTTTTACCACAGCTAAACTATCTTTATTAAATGTCGTGATGAAGGAGCAAGTCTTTTTTTCTTTTTCTCTTCTACTTATTGTCCCTTCATTACTAACACCTATTACATGTTCACCATCACAAAATGTGGACTGTTGACTTAAGATAGGTTTAAATATCCCATTAGCACTTTTTGTTTGAACTTCTGTATTTACTTTCTCTAATAAATGTTAACAATAACCCCTTCTCCTGAACATGTTTGTAATGAAATTAGTTTCATCTATAAAGTCATTGTCATCAGTTCTTACCAGCTGCCATTTTACCACTGATCTTTTCTGGTATAATGGATGGCAACTGCTATAGTCCAGATAAGAGTTCAAAAAGAGTTGTCTTTCTGTAGATCCTTGATCTTAAATTCTGTTTCCCTTCATCTATACTAATTTCAACATCCAAGTAATATATCCTCTCCTTATGTAAAACATGGGTAAATTCTAAATAGGTTGTGCTGTTGTTGATATAATTCAGAAATTCATCCAATAGCTCTACAGACACTGCCCAAACTAAAAACAGGTCATCCAAAAACCTTGTATAGTATTATATATTTTCCACATATCTACTCTTGAAAATGTATTCAGTTTCCCAAAAGGACATAACATAATTTGCATAAATGGGGGCATAAGCAGCCCCCATAGCTGCACCTACTACCTGCTTGAAGTACTGTCCTTCAAAATAAATGTAATTATTGTGAAGAATAGCTTCCATAAGGGTAACTATCAAATTAATACGGTCTTGTGTGTATTTCTTAGTCATAAGAAGCTGTGCTTCAAGCCATTATAAACCCTCCTTGTGGGGTATTATTGAAAATAAGTTTTTAACATCTATAGTGACAAAAATCATGCCTTCAAAAACTGTTACTTTATTTAAGTTCTTCCACCCCCTCTTTTAAATAAAAGTCCACTAACTTTGCCATAAGTGGGTCTTAGATACAGACAAGACCATATTAATTTGATAGTTACCCTTTTGGCAAAAAGAAACATCTCCTACCCAATGTAACTCCCCAAACATGCATACAACCCTTCCCCAACATGCCACTCTCACCTTAAAAAAAATGAGCATCTGTCCCAAAAAAAATGTCATCCCATACATAGCTCTCTAGTTCACCTCCATGTACACTGCCATGAATCAATCAACCCATCAATTAATCAACAAAGTTATGTCACCCACACCCCTCCCTATGGGGTGTGAGGCTCCAAATTCCAAATTGTCCACATCATGCACAGCTGTTGCTGTCCAAGAAATGGAGAGCTATGGTCTTTTCCTACACCTGTCCTGCATATCCTTAGCTGCCTTTCATATTGTTTTTTCCCCTGCTTGCTCTCATTTCACCACTTTCCTATCACCTCTTTTTTCTTTTCTTTTTTTTGGAAATAGTGCAGGTTTAAGCAGAGGTACGAGATGCTTAGCATCGCTGCGCATCACGCAAACCTGAGCAAGCCCACTTAAAACTGCTTAAAACTGTTTAAATCACCTTATCTGATTCTGACACTGTTCTGCAGATCAATAAAATAACCAGTCTGCCAACTCTCGCACCCAGGACCCTCTGAACTACAGTTCAGTGCATTACATCACTAGGCCAGCTCAGCTCTGAAGAATTGCTGGTGTTTTTGTAAATATATCTTTCAGAACAGTGATGTAACATTAGGAAAAAAGTACACCCCTGCCAAGTATTGAAGCCAGGACCCTCTGAACTAAGTTCAGTGTATTACACCACTGGGCCAACTTAGCTCAGGAGAGTTGCTGGTATTTTTGTAAATATATCATGCAGTACAGTGATGTAACATTAGGAAAAATACACCCTTGCCAAGTATTGAACCCAGTACACTCTGAACTACAGTTCAGTGCATTAAAGTATTGAACCCAGTACACTCTGAACTACAGTTCAGTGCATTACACCACTAGACCAACTTAGCTCTAGGGAATTAATGGTATTTTTACAAAGATATCCTGATTACCAGTGACACTACTTCTCCATATAATGTGATAAATGACAGTGTACCTGAGCCTGTGATGCAGACACCAAACCAATACATAGCCAAAGACATGTTGATGGATTGACGGGAGGCCTATGATATCAGGTAGAGCCACAACTGCACAGACTGTTGCAGAATGTCCACAGTTGTACCACCTACTTATGGCATAGTTGTAAAACCTATTCTGTGTGCTGAAGTACTGGCAAGTCAGTGTAGATTGAGGTTACAAAATCAGGACAGACAGGTCAGTGTCACATGTCATACTCATCCAAACACACATGTTCATGCCAATCCTCTGTAACACACTATATGCATGTACATATGTCTTGCAACTACACCTCCTATAATAATGACTCAGTAGTTCTATCTGTTACATTCCTAGCATATCTGACATCTGGATACCCACAGTTTAGGGCCACAGTCCAGTCTATTGTACGACAAGTATATGCTTGTCAATACAACATAGAAATAACTGAGCCCTGCAATGTCCAGCAGAATTGGTTCCTGCTACCGAAGTCACTGCCACCCACAGTAGCATGTCAAAGGCCTGGAGGGTGGGACAGATGTCACAAACATGAATACATGTCCTAAATGTCCTCTACCACTCTCCGGATGGTACTACTACTTAACATATGTACTAGACGCACATGCCTCACCTGGACTGTTATGGGTACCCTCACCCTGGCCATGCTGTGACACAAGAGCTGATACTGCCCCCTTATTGACATATACAGCTTGCTGTCCCTGAACGTCTTCACAATCTCCAGCATGACTCCTGGCTAGAATGCAGCAGCTGTGGCCTGCTACACATGCAGCAGTATGTTCAGCTACCTGCTACAGACCTACCATACCTCCCAAACACCTAGAACAGGTCATCCACACAAAACCCATGCATAAAGGGTTGGGGGGAATGTTCAGGTGACAGGGACATGTGTCACAGTCTTCCCCTAGAAACATACACAGCTGATAGATCGCCATCAACTGCAGCAGCATGCACATTCAGATAAAAATGGTGTATGACACTCATATCTGCCTGTCTCTTCACTGACCTCAACACAAATTGTTAAGCAGTAACCTGCCACAGAATCAGAAAGTCTGTTAACAATTGTCAAACATAACATACAAAACTGTGGACATACCACATCAGTCCAAACAGTGAATATTATTTCTACTTACCCTCTGTGATGCTGTAGCTCCCACACCTCGATAATGTCCTCCTAACAGGCCAGGATAATGGCCATGGCCTACATGAAGGCCTTAATTATAGCACTATGTTGCCATACTATTGGCTAATGGCAATGCAACCCAGCTGTTCTGCATGCTATTAGCAAGTGTGAGTCACAGATTGGTGCACAAGCAATCACCTGTTTATGAGCATTACCTACAAAAGACAAGTTGCAGCCTATAGTAAAGAGGTCCGTGACTTTCTTCATGAAGACAGACTGCGATTTCCAAGGAAAATACCACTGGATTTAGCTCACAAAGGAGTACAGCACTATACCTGATATGTCATAGAGATAACCATGTAATGTAATGCAAATGGGGGATGCAGTCATGGGACATAGGAATTCCAACAGTAGGTCTCAACAACCTATATTGGAATGACATGTTGCTGCTAGTCTGCTGTCCAGCACCTACAGTCTTGCCTTTTGGCTCTGTCTGCAGTGAAATAGATTGCAGCTCTGGCCCCAAGTCCCTCCAGCAATGGTTAGCTCACATAGAAATGCTACTGGATTATCTGTTGAACAATAGTGACAGTAACTACTGGTGGATACAGCTGGCATATCACATCATGTAGTGTCATGAGCCCCTCACGTTGTGTGAATGTCATACAGAGTTAGTTAGCCTCAGCAACAGTATGTACATATTGACCATACAATGTCAAGGAATACAGTACTAGATATTAATGTATCATTACTGTGTTCCAAGGGGTCTGGCATGTCACAGACACATTCCCCACACTCTGGGGACACATATTACATATCGTCCAACTGGTTTCCATACATCCACATTTGTCTGGCATGGGGTCCACATATATCAGGCACATGTACACATTTTGCAAACATCTGGGTACTGCAGATGTAGGACACATATGAGGAGGAAACACTACACCACATAATCATTACTCTCAGTTATTGTGTAGCACAGATGTTGCTGGAATGTCCACATGCACTTGTAGTACCACTCAAGTATTTGTCGGATGCTGGCTGTATGATATGGTACTGTAACATTGCCTATAGGGGACACACCACAGTCGATAGCAGTGATGGGTGTGGACACATAACAGCACAGTCTGTCACAGCACACAGGCCCATAACTGCTATACCTAGGACCATATGATTTTACTAAGCTATGGGCCCTGAGCTTCCATAAGTCTAGCCCAGATGTTAGGAGACATGTGGTATCCCAAGGGTGGATGTGCAGTTAACCATCCAGTTATCCAGGTTCTGCCTGCAAAGGTGTAAATAGATACCCTGCCCTGATGTGGACAGGGTGACTATTCCACAGCAGGGTGAGTGTGTGGGACACACATCTGAGCCACCAAGAAGACCAGCTGATGTCACACACCACCAGGTTGAGGGCGTGTGTCTGTATTAATAGAGTGGAGCTTGAGTTGCACTTGTGCAGCAGTCCCAACAATGTGGAGTCTGCAATTGCCTTGCATGCCAGAGTTCACTTCTGAGGAGTACGTATGAAACCAGATACAGGGTAGAGCTTATAGCCTATCTGTGTGTAGTAGATGTTTGAGGCCCTGGTGCTCCCTGGTGGGGAACCTCTGTGAAGTCCCCATCTGCTGCATGTGTTGTGTGAGGTGAATGATGAACGGGGCATTTTACATAATAATGGGCAATTTTTCTGGGGAATACAGGGATGGCAAGATGCCATGTCCCTGGATGACATACCCATAGGTATGAGGTGGGTCATATAGAAGGTTTAGCATAGAACAGAGGCAACATGCTGGAGAAATGTCATGTTGCCATCAAAGTCATGTATCTGCATGAGACATTCCTAGGCAGATGTCCACATCACTAGGGAATCCGGTGACAGCACACAGCATGCAGTTATCTGCAGACATGGTCAGCCATAGGCCAATGGCTGTGCCCTGCACCACAGATATGTACATCACACATAACAGAGGCCCAAACACAGTACAACAGGTTACGCTGCTAGTTATGAGTCAACCACTTGGTGCGGATTCCCCTATGTGTTTTACGTGGGTCATGTCAGTGCGCAAGTGTGCTACCCCTATAGTAACATATGGTGTGATGCATACTTGGGAGCATATATCTATTATGGCCAAGGTGGGTTATACTGTCAAAGACTTTCTCCAGATCAAGGTAGGCAGTGTGCACTGTCACCACCCCCATCTATGGCTTTGGTGACTGTGTCAAAGCGGTCAAATGTGGGTAACAGACATGATCCCTGCCTTGACAAACCCTAACTGTGTGTGACAGAGTGTGACAGGGTCCCAATGGTGGATGTATACCATGACTTTCACATGGCAGTTGTGACATGTTCCCTACATACAGGAGAAGGGGACAGGTACTGTGGACATCCTGATGTTCTGATGGGGGGATGGGGGTGAAGCCTACACTGATTCTGTCAGGCATCACGTATGGTATACCTACAGCACTGGTATAGCTGGTGTCCCTGACCACCACAGGTGAGCAGATGCAGGTACTTCCTGTGATGTTACAGACATATTTACAGAATGGTAGATGATTGCTTGTAGTGGATGTCAACAATGTGGGCTCTGGGTTTGCTGTGCAGGTTCCCATTATTGATCTCATTTGTTTGTTCACACTAACGAGGCATTGCTTGTAAATGGGCACCTGCAGCTAGTTTGTCTTGGACAGCGGTATGTCATTCCTGTTACAGGCACTTCTGTATTGCAGATGTCCACCAGACAGGTGTACATATCCTTGCAGAAGTTTATATAGTCCTGTTGGGTATACCTTACTGCATGCATCTATAAAAATGCACATCTAGCACATGTGTGTATGTGCAGATATTGATGGCTGTCCCTACAGAGGAGTTTGGCACTGTGAAGCTGAGTATACCACCTCCCATGAGGCTGTATTCCATGTTGGAGGTATATGTATGTGTGACCCTAGCTACATGTGTATTGTGGGAGATGGTGACTGCAAACGTGACTGCATGATGATTGCTTTGCCACAGAGAATGACACTGTAGGGATGCTGCAGTGGTATTCTGTGTTGTGTAATGTCAACTGCAATGCACCTTCACCTCCTGTCGTGGTAGCCGCTAGCTGCACTGAGGTGTTTGTAATTCTGCTGTTGATGGCTCTCTGGCCATGTGTGTACTGGCATGGGTACATCCTCCAATGTATGTTTGGGTCATTCAAGTGACTCAGGTTCAGGGTAGAGACCCAAATTAGAATACAGTTGTTGAGGTCCATAAAGGCAGGATGGACTTCTCGGTCACATGTGGTGGCCAGTAGCTAGCCATAATTTGAATAGGTGTGTTGGCAATGGTGAACTTCCCCTGCGGTGTCCCCTGTGCATCTTACTGCCTGTACAGTGTGGAGGTGTGTATGTGTCTCATATATACTGAGATCACATGTCCCATGCCATTTCCACCCACACTTTGGGGTATGACTGTATGATAGGATGGTAGACCAGGTAAAGGTGGGGTGCTCTCTACAGCTTTGAACTATATGTGTGTGACTGCACAGATGTCAGCATTTCCCAGGGTTAAGAATGCTTGCATTGAGGGCAGAGTCATGTGTAGACACCTGGGTTTAGCAGCATGGCCTTCAATGTGTGCCGCACTGACAGTTATATGCTGATAGTGAAAACCTCACCACTTTTTCCTAATAAAGGCACTATGGGGGTGGCAAGAACCAGTGCCAGATGCCTGAAGACTAGTTGAGACAGATGAGGGCCTTCTGCTGCACAGCATTGTGGTCTGTTGACCATATAATCCCAGGCTCACAGGTACTGGAACCCCCTGGAATATCACAGGAGAAAAGGCCACATGTTAAGGTCAAATCATGTCCTGAATGTATTGCGGCATCCATCTGGGTGACAGTGGAATGCTGCATAAGGGTAGGGACATACCTGCCTGGCACACATAATCAGTGTGCTCACTCATGTCTCACTGCATATAGTCAAGGGATGTACATCTGAGGTCAGGCACACCAACATGGACTGTGACAAAATCATGACAGTACCTGTTGGTGAGAGACAGCAGTGCGTATGCAATATGGCAGAGTCTGTCACCTGACACACAAGTAACTGTGACCATCCACATATACAGCCAGGTGAGAGGCAACTGTACCGCACAATGGAGTCTCCTATGTGTAACATGTTTGACATGTGCTGATGTCTGCATTTTTGTGGGACATATGTGTGTGGCCATGTGTGGTATGTGTTGTGTACAGCTGTGGCATTCATGTGTGGCTTTGCCTTGGAGGTCTCCTTTGTGGATGTGGATGTTGAAGTCCACTGTATATATGTGTGTTTGTGTTGTGTAGGTGTGGGTGGTGTTTGAGGTGTACTGATTGTGTTAATTTGTTTGGGGAAAGATATGCGGCCTTGACAGGGAGGGAGCATGGACTGCAGGTTCCTACTGTCATTGCATCTCTCACACAGTGTGTTCCTTGATGGTGTTTGTAGATGGTTATTCATCCATGTACATGACGCAGGTGCTACACTGTGCCAGGACACCCATATCAACCACACTGGTAGGGGAAACTGTAGGACATTATCCAACCATATAGTCTAGAATCTGAGGGAGGAAGGCCAGGGAGACCTAAGGTGTGGGTCTACAGCCCAGGTGCTTACTACAACAGTAGGAGGCTGAAACCACAGCATACCATGTAGACAGGCTATGAACAAGCAGTAATAGATGCAACAGGTAATACAGCACATGCAGCAAGTAGCATGAAACATCAGGATCAAGAGCAATGCATAATGTATTGCCACTATGTTGCTAATAGTCACATACATACTGTGATGATAGATGGCGGGGTATGATGTGGGAGTTAGCAGTGGATAGTGGTGGCAATTGTGGATGTACAGGGTGTGTACATTGTTTTAAGTGATGTATGCAGTCCTGTGATATGTACCCATCTTCATATCTGTCAGGTTGGATGTATAGAATCTGCAGTCCACCTTTCTCAGAAGCTGAGACCACTGCCATTATTGATGCCCTAAGACTCCATCAGTGGATGCTGTTGACAAGGACTCGCCATAACCATCAAGAACACACTGCACTGTAGGCAGACCTCATAGCAACGGTGAATGATGTGGGCCACCAGGACATGAGCTATGAACAGGTCCAACACCGTGTTACAGATATAATACATCATGTACAACAAAGGGACACAGCCGTGGCCAGGGACCATGCTGGCACTGGGGGAGGGCCTGCTACACAACCCCCACTCTTAGCCACAGAGGAGTTCTTGGCAAACTTGGGTTCAGCCACCAGCTCACAAGAAACTATCACACCATATGTTGTGGAGGTGGGTGGCACAGATTCCACAGCTGAGGACCATCCAGGTAAGTCTCCAGTGGTCATCATGTTAATACTGAAGCATTCATAGTGGCAGCCTCTGCATACCTGTACACACATGAAAAGTCAATCTGCATTTGTGGGTGGGGTTTTGTAATGCACACATATGTACACATATTGTGAATGTCAGCAATTTGGGTAATATCACAGTTTGTAATGTACATGTTAATAAATGCACATATTATCCTGTATCAATGCCACATCTGTCTGCTGACATGATCTCTCCCCCACAAATCTATGGGTACCTCTGGTGTGGCTGGGGACCATCATCCTGTAGCTGGTGAGTGTGGAACTGTCTTATTATGGCTCATCTATACTCTAGGCATGTTAAGGGCTAACATTTTGCCATGACGCTACTGTTAAGCTTAGCCATATTGCAATACATGCATGTTCCCCTATGGTGGGTTTCACTGCCGTGCATCACATCAAACACAGTAGCATATTTCCAGGAGCTATAACATATTAGCATGTATTTTTGTAAAGGTGTAGTCAGTCTGATATACAGGAGTGCATTACTATTGTATAAATGGGTGCAGTGTGTTTTAGGTGAGAGTCCATTACATAGTCTGGCTTGTCATGTATCTCACAGGTGTATAGTACTAGCAAAATTAACTGGGCATAGCTGCGCAGCATGTTGTTGAGGGCCTGTACAGAGTGTGTCTGTTGTGGTCTGATTGTGTGTCATACGTGGCATCAGTCAGAAGGTGCAGTCTGTATAATGCCTTTGTGGCACCTCACCTGTATGTGTGTGTGCATGAGTGTGTGTGTGTGTGTGTGTGTGTGTGTGTGTGTGTGTGTGTGTGTGTGTGTCTATGGGGGGGATCAGCAGACATTATAGTACAGGAATTAATGTAGTCATGTTGTCTACCCCTCACAGGTGACCATGGAGTTGGAGTGTGTCCCCCTCGCAACCTGATGTCAGTGTGTCATCAGACTGTGATGATGGTGGCCATTGTGAGCCACAGGTGGAATTGTTGGGGGCTTAATGTGTCCCATTGGTGGACATCCCACTTCCACCCCCCAATGTCCCCGCACACAGTGAGTATACCCAGTCCCCAGCAGCCACAGATATTGCCCAGTCAGAGGGTGGTGACATCAAACAGGGGAGTGTGGCAACTATGGCATCTGTGACTGTAGACACTAGCCATAGCCATAGATCTGGCAAGTTCCCACACAGGCAGATTGACAGGGGTGCTCATAGGAGGACTGCTTCCCATCCAGCACCTGTCAGAGGTGTCACAGCACATGTCACCCAACCCATGTGTTGGTCCATCATGGAGGCACAGGCATGTTGTGAATGGTACACTGGACAGATGCTCAGGGTCATCGATGCCACACTGCCTGGCATGCATGACTCCCTCCACGGCTTTGGTGATGCCTTACACCTTTTCACTGATGTAGTGGATAGATGGTAGGGTGACACATTGTCAGTCCTTAACCATGCAATGTCTGTGCTGAAACATGTGGTGGGAGTAGGGCGTGGATGCAAGTCAGCAACAACATCAGCTGAGAGCCCATGTGGCCATCCACAGTCACACTCTCATAGTGGCAGTACCAGAAGCACTTCCAAAGGGAGGCTGTTTTCCACAACACAATGTGGCAGGCCATGGGCACATGGTCCTGGGTGGTCCCATGAGGTACACAGACCCAGCAGACACCAGTCACCATCAGCAAGTATTACCGCATCTGGCCCTGGGTATGGTGATGCCAGTGCCACTTTTGGCAGAACCAGTTCCCATGTTTGTGGCTGGAGATGGTGTACTGTGCATTTTGACATGCATGGTCCACAGCTGTCCAACATACCCTTGTGTAGGGCTGGCACATAGCTTGTCTGTGTGCATGCACACACTCACACAGCACTGTCACATGCAGGTCACCAACAGACACACACAGCTCCTAGTGTGTTCATTGGATGGGTTATCTTTTATTCCTTTTTATTGTTCCTTTTTTACTGCTATTTGATTGGATTTTTCCGATTAGTTGTTGATTCAGGATAGGTTTGTCCCCTTCATTGGTTATATAATGAAGTCGTTTATAGCTTTCCTAGTATATTTTATATTATTTGCTTGTACTAGTACTTTTCTATTGTTGTCAGTACTAACCTTTTTGATTCACTAGCTCATATCCAGCGTTTTGTTTTATTGGATGGGTAGATGATGGGTTTGTTTTCTAGAGAGACTGGTGGTACTGGTTTCTAAGTTGTTTTGCCTTTTTTATTTCCATTTTTTATTTCCATCGTTCATTATTGCAAAAGTATGTACTTTTTTGTGATTAGTTATTTATTTGTTCAAAGTCAAATTGGAGTACTGTATCCTTAAATCAAGGGGAGGAGACTATGACTGTTCCTACGAGAGGCGTGTGCTTACTACAGCATTATTTTGGCAAAGTATGTTATCTTTTGCCAGCAGTCGTTGTAATAGCCAAGTTTAATATGATAGTTGTATCACAATCTGGTCGTGTATCCGAATGTATACTAACTGGGGTAAGCCTTTAGTTGTTTTACGTTTTCACAACCAAACATGCATTATTCAAGTGAACATCTATACAGGTTATACTATGTTCTACTGACCTGGACATAACATGTTGTTTATGAATATTCCTGCTGCGATTTTTGCTGAGTTGCTGGCTAGGATTTTTTGTTTTTTATTGGTCGTTTTTATATTATATTGTTATTATCTTTATCACAGGCAAACAAACAAAAGTTTTTATCTTGGCGGCATAAACACACCGTGTAGCATTGTATTTTTTAAATTATATTGGTTTATTAATGTATTAGGTTTAAAGAGTCAGTGTATTCTCTTTGGTATACACAGACTGGTATCAAAGAACATTATACCAAATTTTTGAATGAACTTTGAATGTGTTGAATTAAAGAGTTGAATCAGGTGACTTTTTACGGGGTGTATTTAAACCTGGGGGTTGAGTTTTAAATTGTTTGTTTATTTACTTCTGAAGAAGCCGACGAAAAGCCTGAGTTTAGAGCTTAAATAAAGTGGAAAGAATTTGATTACTTGGCATTTGATCTATTTGTTTGCTGTAATAGCTACCGTATTTGGATACTATTTCCTGCTGCTCCGGAACGCACCCTTTTGGAGTTTTGAGCTTTGTTTTTACATCTTCTGGTTTGTGTGATCACGAATAATGGCATTTAATACTGCTCAGCTATCTGTGATTTTGCAGAACATTCCTGAACTTGTTTCATATTTTTGCCATGTTTGATTTTCTGGTAAATAACTGAAGATTATAGTTAGTAACACCAGATATTAGAGTTTCATATTTCTTATTGTTAAGAAAATGTATGTTTTTGCAAAATCTGTTCTCTTACTTTTTAAATTAATTGGAGCAATATTTAAAATGTTTCCAGATTTTGGACCTTTGTAGCCCCCTCCATTATTCTGTTTTTATCCTCAATTCTTGAGCAAAGAATTTGAGAGGTATGGGCAAAGCTTTTATTTATGCCCAGCAGTTCATTTGTTTTAGAATAATATAGAAAATCACTGCAAGGAAGTTCAGTACCCTAAGGTGGTAACACTGAAGTTTGGCTAGACTGTTTTATGACTACACTAGCTTAAAGAAGTACTCCCCTTATTCCAAGGTACATTGATCTTAGAGTTTGTATGTGCAAGGAGTCGGCGGTTTGGGGCTGCAGGACATAAAAGACCCCTTTGTGAAAATCAGTTTAATCATGTTACAAGTTCTAATGTTCACTGTATCATTACATATCACACTTTAGTGTCTGGATTTTACATTGTTGGAGTTCTGTTTGGCTAAGTTATATCACACAGCAATTCAACAATATATTTTACATTGTTCATAAGATGTTTTCTTAGAATGCTGCAAGTTCTGCTGCTATATATCAGAAGCTGGATTTTCCCTATGTTTATGGAAAACCGAAAGGGTGTTTAGGAGAAGGGTTTACGAACACTTCAATGACATCAATGTAAGGAAGGAAAGTAATGCCTTTTATAAACACTCCTTGACGTGTAAGGACATGGACATAAAATTTATGGTGTTGGAACAGGTACAACCGGATTTAAGAGGGGGTAGTTGGGAGTCGAAATTAGAATACCGTGAGTTATTTTGGCAGCTCCGGTTAGACGCTACTAGATACCCAGGTTTGAATGACACCCTCAACATCACTAGTGTTTTGAAATTGAGACAAGCTCGTCTATAACACAGTTTAGCAGAACATGACATCTATTGTTTTATTCACTTTTAAATCCATAAGATTTTAGAATATGATATATGGAATGTTATACATTGGCAACTCAGATAAGAAATGTTTCACAATGCCAGTTAGTAACTCTAGGTTTTAAATTGGAGTTTTGATTTCACCCCCGATGGTTAAAAGGGGTTACTGCACTTATTTGTATTATAAAACTATAAAAATATTTTACAGAATTGTTTTATGACATATTTTAATAGTTTGTATTCAATTTCAAGTTCATTATGCTATTCAGTCGCCAAGACATTTTTAGAAAATGAATTATTTTTAGAAAATGAATTATTTTTAATGATAATAAGAATTTATTTTAGAATTTCCTCATATGGTGATTTTCCTGTTGGGAAAGGTTCACAGGAAGTCATGTGATGATTCTGGAAGTATTTAATGTGAATGAACTTCCAGTAATGTTGTTTGCCTTGAGAAAGCTCGCATGTGGTCGAGTGAAAGCGCTTGGATGATATTGTGTATTTTTACTTTGTCTGGTTACATTAAAGGATCTTTTTGGAGACCCAGCAGCTGTTTGATTTCTTCATCTGCTTATTTTGAAAGCCTTTGTTTACGTGCTTCCGGGTCCTGTGGTGCCAAGTGATTTTCATTCTTGGTTTGATTTTCCCTATGTTTGTTACTGTACGAGCAATATACTTTGTGGACCTTTTTTCCTAAATCCTGACCTCTGAGTGGGCTGATATGAAGAATCAAACCCTAAGCACAGAGCAGTAGAAGAAAGCTCTAATAGACAATTAATACAGTAATATTAAATTAATTAATGCTGCCTTGTCATGACTTCATACTATTTAATTTATTTTATTTATTTACATTTGTTGACCGGGAGTGTCCGACTGGACATAGATCCATTTTCAGCAGAGGCCCAGGGAGAAAAGCTCCACAGTTAAAATAAACAGACAGTAGTTACACTGGATTACATAGCGATTAACAATTTGATTAACATAGCAATTAATTACAAACATATTTACAGATGAAGAACATAGTACATCAGTAGACAACTAGAATCTTTATCTGCGAAGTACATAACAGACATTAACAAATGTTACAAAAAGAAGTTCCTGCTGTATAATAAGTACTAGGCTTATGAGCATCCAAGCTTGCTATAATCAAGGTAGTTAGTGGGGTGGAAAGAAAGGTAGTGGTTGGATGGGGTGGGTGATAGAGTGGGAGTTGCAAGGGCATAGCCAGCGTGTTTTTAGATGTGCTTTTAGTAAAGTTTTGAAGTGGGTGCATGATGGTACGGAGGTAATTGTGGGTAGGAGGGAGTTCCATAATTTGGCTATGGTGCAAGAGAATAGTGCTTCACCAGCAGAGTTATTGGCTTTAGTGATCTGCAAGTGATTTTTGTTGCTGGATCTTAGTGGTCTGGTGGTGCAATAGGGTTGGAGTAGATTCTGGAGGGATGGGACATTTAGTGGATGGTTTGCTAGTTTGTGGGCAAGTGAGAGTTGATACCATTGAAGAGGTGAGAGAGTTCAAGCCAGCCCAGTTCAGCAAGTGAGAGACAGTGGTGACTATGGTAGGATGCCCCATGTGGCGAATTTGGCGATTTTGTTGTAGCAGGCCTCTAGCTTGTTTAGATCGCATTGCCTTAGGTTGATATCAACATATTCAAGCAGAAGAGATAAACAATGAACATGAAAATGAATATAGCATTATGTGCTTCCTTATTAGTAGTTGAAATTAATGTAACATTTAGATATTTATATTTGTTTTGATAACTAGATTGGAAGGCCGCACCAGGCATGGTCCTTTTGCAGCTTTGACTTGAATAGCCAGTAGCTGATAGTTTTCTTTTACCTACAAAAGTAAATGGAAAACTGCATTATAACTCTGAAGTTTCATATTTTTGTTGTATATGATCGGATCTGGGCACTAACCCCAGCTGTATGGTAGAAAGCTCTGAGGTGCACTCTTTCTTCCTGTATTATTATTTTTCTTTTATGTTTTGGGGCTGTGGGAAGCCAAACCAAAAAAAACTTGATATAGAACATCCACCTGAAGGACTAAAGGCACAAAATTATATTTTAAATAAATATAAATTTATAAATAAACACATGGCTAATCCTCCCCACAAAGCAGAATAAATTCAAGGCTTTTTTACTAGGTCCATACTTATTACTGGTCAACCACATGACTACTTCAAAGTTTGAATTTGTCAGCCAGCATGTTTATGTCACCCTGCTCAGTGAAGGTGACACTACTGACCACCAGTTCAGCACACTGCTGTGTGCTACCTTTGAGATTTTGGCCATAGCTATAGAAGCCCTTGTGGTTGTCTTTAACCAGAGAGGCTATCTTGACCTCATAATTTGCCTTGTTGGGTTTAATTAGTCCACTTAGCTTCCTGTTTAGTTCAATTAGTGAGTTCTTGTCATTATGAGAGTTGTTTTTTCTGAGTTTGGCCATGACTGTTTTTTTTTTTTTACTTTTGTTATATACCCTGTTAAGATTAGGAGCTCACCATTGTGATTTATTTTGGTCTTACTTCTGGTAGGTCAGCAGTCTCTGCAGCCATTTGCATGTGTGTACTGTGCTTCAGTGAACAATTCTGCAGAGACTGTTGTGAACTCTGGGTTAGATGAGGCATTGAATTTTGATAAACTGTCACTTAATAGATGCAGTTTTCTTTAGAATAGATTTGTTGGGGTTTCCAAGCTGATTTTAATATCAAAGAAGACAGCATTGTGATCAAATATCACCAGTGAGGATGTAACAGTGAAGATGTGACATTTTAGGGGGAGGGGATACAGCACTCTCCCATACTGTTGAGGACTAGGTCTGGTATGTTTGAACCTCTGTTTGGAGGGAGCAATAACAGATCATTTGTGTTAATTAAATCCAGGAAACGTTGTGCCTGCAAGTTAGAGGCAGTGTATGTCTCCCAGTCTATAGCGGTAAAAAAAGTTATGTACTCACCATAATATTCCATCAGTATTGTCCATTTTCATTCTTCCTCAACTGTTGGTTTCAGATCTAACTCGTCCGCTTCTTCCAACTCATGGAACACTAAAACTTTCAAGCTCCTCCTTTTATCCACAATGCCCTAGTCACCTAACATACCGCAGACATTATTTGTTGCTCCTAGACCTGCAAAGCAGTAACAAATTATGATAAAACAGAATCATTCAAACAAAGGAACAACAGTTCCTGCAGCATCCTTTCCAATGGAAGGGAAATCAGATGAAGCCAGTAAGGTGCAATGAGGATAACTGTGCTCTTCAATTGAGATGGTTTCTGGAGAAATTTGGAAATGAGGGGTATTGGAGGGTAAGCATAAAGAAGAGTGCAGGACCAGACATGAAGCAGAACATCTGTCAGGGACTCTCTTATTGAGAGGATCAGGGGAAAGAAACTATGCAGTTGTTGTTGGGGGCAGATGCAAAGACATTGCAGCATGGCTGACCCCATCAATAGAAAACCCTCTCCACCATCTGCATGTTGAGAGACCACTTGTAAGGCACTAGAATAGACCTGCTTAACTTGTCTGCAATTACATTTTCCCAGGATGTACGTTACTATCAGAAAGTGATTGGATGAGATCGCCCACTGCCATACTCTCATAGCTTCTCGATAAAGAGGGTAAAATCTGGTTCCCCCTTGCTTGTTGATGTACCAGTCTACTACTATATTGTCTGTCTGAACCACAGTAGTCCCATTTGGGAGAGTGTCTTGGAAGGCCTGCAATGCTAGGAGAACAGCTCTCATTTACCAGACATTGATATGCATGTTGGTCTCTTCAGGGGACCATGTGCGTTGGACTGCCCTTCTAAGAAGTAGTTCCCCACCCAATCTGAAAAGAGTCCATGGTCACTGTGGCCTTGGGTTGAGGGAGAACAAAGGGATGACATTCTTGTGTTTGATTGGAATGGATCCAAAAGATAGATACTTTTTACAAGCTTGTGTTATTTTGATTTGAGTGGATAATGGCTTGTGGAGAATAGACCATTGAGTTATGTGTCCATTGAAGGATCCTTATATGGTATCTTCCAGTGGTATAAGAGTGATTGCTGTTGACATGGATCCCAGTGCTTCTAGGATCAGTCTGGCTGAAAGAGAAGAACTTTGAATTATCTTTTTGACATGGAACTGAATTATTTGAACCGGAGACAGAGAGAGAAAAGCTATTGAGTAACTATATTGAAAAGGGCACTGATGAATTCCAATATCTGAGTTGGCTCGAGTTGAGATTTGTTGTAATTGACAGAGATCCCCAGGCTAGAGCATAAATGGAGTAAGTAGTCCCAAGCTTAAATTAGATGATGCCTGGTCTGAACACTGCTAAGCCAGTCATCAAGATTTGGAAACACCTGGAATCCCTGCAGTTTCAAGTGAGCTGCAACTACTGCCATACACTTGGTAACACCCTGGGGTTTGTGGTGAGACCAAAGGGGAGTACTCTGAATTGACAATGACTGGCTCCTAGCCAGAAACGTAGATGTCTCCTGGACTCTCTGTTCATTTGTATATGATAGTATGCATCCCAAAGATCTATCAAGCACATCCAGTCATCCTTGCACAGAAAAGGCAGACTGGACTGAACCCTGACCATCCAGAACTTTGTGTATTGAACTGATCGATATGGTTTGCTGCGCTCCAAGACTGGTCTCCAGTGCCATTTTCTTTGTCACTAAAAAGAATCTTGAATAGGTTCTGGACACTTTCTGGTCTGGGAGACCTCTTGGATAACTCTTTTTTCTACCGGCTTGCTTATTTCTAGGACTGCTGCTTCCTTCCGATTTGGTGGAACATTGGGGATTTTGTTTTATACCATCATGGGGGATGAGAAAAAGGTATTATATAACCTTGGGATTTATCCACTGCACTCATGAATCTTTTGTAATTTCTAGCTAGGCTCTCTGGTGCAGGGGTAAACGTACCCTGACTGCCTCCAGAGATGGACAGTTGGGCCTCCTTTCAGGAGCACTGATAGGATCTGTCAGAGAAAGTATCCCTAGATCCCTTATTATGCAGGCCACCTCTACTGCAGGGGTGGCATCTATCATTAGAGTTCCTCCTCTGCCCCTGGGGAACTGTCTCCACGTGGATCTTGGAAGGGACCCTGGGATTTTTTGAAACACATTTTCCTTACTCCTCATTGGTTTCTAGAAAAGTTCCATTGAGGGGGTTGACAAATTTATGCCCACAGCAGGCAGGGTTTTTCCTTCCAGCTCACGCCTAGAGAGTGTGTCTTTAACTCTGGGGTCAAATAAAGAACTTCTGTCAAAAGCAGCATTGACAAAGGAGATTTGAAGGGTTCTGCAAAGTCACATAAACACATCCCGGCATGTCTTCTGATGGAAACTCCTGAACCCGCAGCCCACGAGTTACCTTCAGCCATGTGTGAGATAAGCCTCATGGAATAGTTTGAAATGGACTAAATGGTATCCAACTGCAAGGATATAGTGCTGTCTACCTTAGAGGATGTGGTCTCAGAGAGGGATTTGAAAAGTTCTTTAATCAGGTCCCTCTGAAGTCTTATAAAATGTGCCAAGTAATCAGTGACCTAAGAGCAAAAGATATATAGAAAATATAAAATTATTATAAGTGAAACTTAACTCATGAAAAAAATGCTATAATAGCTTACTCGAAAGTTTGCAGCAATCATGTCTGAACGCTATGGCAGCAAACAAAATCTGAGGCATGTTAGGTCACTAGGTCATCATGGGTAAAGGGAGGAGCTTTAGAGTTTCAGTGTTCCACAAGTTAGAAGAAGTGGCCAAGTCGGATCCAAGGATTGGATCTGAAATCAACAGTTGAAGAATGAATGAAAATGACAACATCAGATTTAAAGTTTCCCATGAATAGAGTGGATGGATGGAGAGTGCCTCCAGTAGGTTTAGATAGATGTAGGATTCTTGTGACATAGATGATTGCCTAGAACTTGCTAAAATTTGTTAAGGGACTCTATCTAGGGTGAGTTGTATGCTGATGAACTCGAGTATCATCCAGTTTAACCAACCTTGAGGTATACTTGTTGGTTATGTAGATCAAGACACCTCTAGATTCAGTCCCTGTCTGTGTGGCTGATGATCATCTCTTCTGTAGCAAAATCTCTGAGATTCAGGGTAGGTCATCTCCATTGTGGCACCATCTCTGAGATTTAGGGTGACGCATCTCCTTTGTAGCAGAGCTTAAATGTAGTGTTCTCATAATCTTATCCATCTCAAAATATTATGTTCTATAACTAATGCAAATGTTTTATGAAAAGGTTTGTAAAACATCATTGTGATTGTTCATGTGATAGGGTCTCAAAATATAATTCTGATCAATATATTAAATAAATGCTGAACTTAGACCATTCAATTGGTATTTGGTTGTACTCCAAACAACATCTTGTTTAGGCTGGAAAAGGTGATGTTTCCTGTTCTTAAGTTGACTACAATATATACAAATACTGAAGCCATATCAGCATAGTCTTGTGTATTATTTCTCAGTCTCAGCAGCTTGAAATTTTTGTTACAAAATGCAAGTGCACTCTTAGACCTAATAAAGAAACTAAGGCATTAAATGTAACAGGTAACTTTTCCCTGATATAGCCCGCTGCAAGAAACATTTACAGTGATCACATCCAGATGGCAGCACAGAGAACATGCAAAAAGTATTGTCTAAAGGAACAGAATTCATAGTCAAAGCCTTTTTACCACACTGTAAGATTAGTAGCCTTTTAAGGCAAACCTCCTTTACTTAAATACCATGTAGCTTCCATCACATTGCATTACAAAACTAGTAGGTGAGTCAAAGTTTGTCTAGCCTGAGAGACTGTGAAGAGCTCAAGTGATTTAAATTCTAACACTGGGAAATGATTCCACTTAACCATGCACTCTGAAAATGTATTTTCCTAAATGAAAGTTAAACTGTGTTCCTTGCTGTTCTGTTTATGCCTCCTTCTACCTGTCTTGTATTTTCTTACTCCTTTTATATCAATATCATATTGCATTAGCCTTTTTCTTTTCAATTTAAAAAGGTTAAATATCCTTAATCTCTCATCAAGTGGCATCCCCTGTATTTCACACACCATTCTTGCTGCCGCTTTTGAACTTTCTCTATAATTTTGATTTCCTTTTCCCCAGTAAGACCTCCGGAGCTGTACAATGTACTTCAAACATGATTGCTCCAGCATTTGATTAAAGGATACTTTTTACTCTGATTTCTGGATTCCATTCCTCTAGATATATATCCTAATATATAATTTGATTTAACTGATGCGTGTTTTGCTCTGTGTCTGAAAATTTAGGCTTTCCATATTAATAATCCCTAAATTATTTCCATGTTGTGGATTTTTTTATAGTCACTCCTCCAGATGTGCATTCAGCACATTACTTAATATTTCCCATGTGCAACATAATATATTTATGACCATTAAACTAAATAGGCCATCTTTTAAATTAGGCTTCCAATGTTTAGAGATCTTTGTTTAAACATGTTCCTTTATATCATTTTTAAAAGACTGGTCAAGTTCTGTGCACACTGTGTTAGAAACAAACATTTTCAGTATAACTTACCCCAGTCTGAAAGCCACAACTTGCAATGCTCTCTATTTGCCTTTATCTAATCACTTCTTTACCCAACCACAGGTGATCTTGTTAACTTGACTGGCATGAAAGCAGCCCTAAAAAGATGTGGTCGCTATGTAATTGTTCTCATTCTCATTCATTGTGCATTCTTAAAATTATTTTTGTATTGTCTCCTGTCCTGCCCCCTTTATATTATATCTTTTTATTTGGCTTAAATTTTGTCTTTATAGTTTGGCTTGTCATTTCTATTGTCACTTTTGCATACTGTTGCAATACAATTTTTCTTTTTCTATTTTATGTAACATGTTACCACTTGCTTGAAAATGTCCTTTGTAGAATATTGTTTTCCTTGGTACCTGCATTAACATTTTATCTTATGTATACATCATTAAGCCGTCTTTTCATTCATTATCCTTTATCTCTTTACTTGGCATTATTGTACATTCCTTTTATACTATCCATACTGGAATGCATCTTCATTTTAAGAACAGCAACAAAAAAAATTAAACATTCAAAATAAAATTGTGTTAGTAACCGAGTGTGTGAAACTATCAGTTTTAGCCACATACTCATATTATCGACAATTACAATATGGGTGAGTGCCCTTTGAATCAGGAAAAACTAACATAAGATTTTATTTCAAGCATTTTGCATATGGTCTCCTCAGTATTTCATTTATTTAGCATATTGTTGATTCTGTGAATTTTATGTGGAAAAACCAAGAGGGCATTAAAATAACGGATATATTAAAAATAAAAATGATGCAATGGCTAAGAATATTTTGGATAACAGGCTGAAGTCTGTGTTGCTGCTGCTACTAAAAGACCACGGCCAAGAAGAAGAAGAGTTTTCATACCCCATTTAACTTATCCCAATCTGCATGATGTGGAAATTGTGGGGTGCTACAGAGTGGCTAGAAGCACACTAAAGGAACTCTGCAAGCTGTGTCATCCTCAACTCAAACCCAGGGCAAACAGAGGGGAGCCCATACCAGTGGAGACAAAGGTATATGTAGCATTAAGAATTTTAGTTATAGGAACCTTTCAGAGACCAACAGCGGACATGATGGGGGCATCACAGGCATCTGCATTTAGGATCCTCCATCAATTTCTGAATGCTATGCTCCAACATGACAGTGAACACATATATTTTCCCTGTACTCCTGAGGACAGGGCCACAAATATGTAGGAGTTCTACCCTGTAGCACACTACCCCAAAGTACTGGGTACCACAGATTGTACACATATAGAAATTAAGGCACCACCTGGGGAACAGAGAAGGCTCTACATAGATAGAAAGGGCTTCCACTCTGTTAACTGCCAAGTCATGTGTAATGACAAGGAAATCATCTTGAATATGTGTTCTGGCAACCCAGGTGGTTACCATGACTCGCATATCTGGCACAGTAGGTGGGGATATCCCACAGGGTAATTTACTGGGGGATGCAGGTTATGTACTGGAACCATAACTGATGATGCCCATCAGAAATGGACACACACCTGCTGAAGAACACCTTAATGAGACACACGTTCAAACCAGAAATATCACACAGCATGTGTTGGGCTGATGAAGTCACAGTTCAGGTGCCTAGATACATCTGGGAGAGCCCTGCAGTACAATCCACATACATGTACTGAAATATTCACCATCTGTGCCATGCTACACAACATCATCCTGAGAAAACAGCTTCATCAGGATCAACAAGGGGAAGGGGCACACATCCCACCACCAATGCCAAGGTCACCACAGCCACACACAGGTGAAGAGTCAGTGGGGGAACCAGCAGCTGCTGTGGATGTAGGCAGATGCAGGTGTGCTCAATATGCCCTCACATTGGTTAACAGGCAAGGCATAAGACACTCACTCACCACCTAATGGGCTGAAACCTTCATCCTACACACATACACACAGTAGCTTTGATTTTAGGCAATGCTCACAACTTTTACCTACCCATTTAATGTTTGTGTACCGCTAGCATTAGACAGAGTTAGCCCTGAAATGAAACTGTTGCTACTGCTGGATTTAAAAGGTAAGTGTTGGACCTGGAGTGTACTGTGTAATAATACAAATGAATAGTATATCCTTAGTAATGTAAGAAAGTAAAAGGTGGATGATTTGTACAGAAATGACTTTAAAATGTGAGAGCAGAGACTTGTGTGACTACATGTCCTCTATCAAATAGTAGACCTCAGACATCAAAGATTCACACATTCATACCTCTCAAAAGCACTGGTGGTCACAGAATGTCCTCAGTTTATCATTATACTTTTGTGCTGGAAAATCATTATAGACAGAAGTTAGAAAGTAATGAGACACATTTATTTATTATTTATTTATTTGTTTTTGTTAACCAAGAAAGTCCACTGGGCTGAAATGAGCCCATTTTCAGTGGAGGCCCGGGGAGAAAAGCTAAAAAAAAAACAAACAAACAAACAATGTACATAATTAAGAGATTATTTAGAGAGTTAATAACAACATTTAACAATATACAAGAGTAATGACAGCATTTAACAATATACAATAGAATAATATAGGAGTCAAAAGTGGCACAGTAACATAGGCAATGAGTAGCAACATTTTGTCGAAGACACGGGTGCTTGGCAGGTATTCAGTAGATCAGACAGATAATGATAATCTGCACTTACACAATTTTTACACACCATGTGAGGCAGGGTGAGGCACATTGTGCTGTGATTAAGGGTGAGTGCACAATAGGGAGAGTGAAGAAGAGTGTGGGTATCTGAGAGATGAGTCAGGTTAGTAATCAGGTGACTGAGGAATTGGGGATTATGCAAGGGCCTAGCCAATGAGAGGAGAGATGTTGGTAGAGTAATTTTTTTGAATGATGGGGCATTATTTATAGTCTGCAGAGAAGGTGGAAGGGCATTCCAGAGTTTGGATAAGTGATTGATTTTCAGATCTTAGTGAACGGTTTGGTTGATAAAGAGTCAGAAGTGAAGCCAGGGCTGGGCATTTGAATGAATTATAGATGAATTTGTGTGCTGTGGCTAGTTGTATGTAAGTTAGGTGTTCTGGGAGTTCTAGCCAGTTCAGGGATTGTAATGAGTGACTGTGGTGGGAGGAATATTTTGCTCTAGTAACGAATTCAGCAATTTTGTTATAGCAGCTCTCCATTTTATTTTTTAATATTGGATGTTTGTCAGAATGGGGGCACCATAGAGAAGAGAAGGTAGGAGAAAAAATTGGGCAAGTGTTTTTCTAGCAGAGTAGTTTAAAAAGTGTATATGTCGGTAGAGGGTACCAAGTTTTTGGTGTGTTTTTTGATGGTGTTGTGGATGTGTTGGTCAAAGGTTAAGTTGTCATCTAAGGTTATGCCAAGTAACTTAGTATGGGAAACTACCTCTAAGGCAGTCTTGTTGGAGGAGAAAATAATGAAATCAGATTTATTAGTGGTGGTACTTTTTTGGGCGTAAAGAGCAAGAGTTTTGTTTTATTTGGGTTGAGGGCGAGGTGATTATTTGTCATCCAGGTTTCGGTAATAGAGAAAGCATTCTGGGCGATGGTCAGAAGTTTGGTTTCAGAGTTATCAGAGCAGATAATAATAGAATCATCCACGTATTGAACTACAGATGCATGAGTGAGAGTGGAGTGAAAGTCATTAATAAAAATACTGAACAGGAGGGGACTGAACAGGAGGGGACCTAAGATGGATCCTTGGGGAACTCCGGTAGAAGTAATGAAAAAAGTAGAGAAAGAGTGCAACCATTTGGTGGACTGTTGTCTGTTTGTGAGGTAACTGCTGAACCAGTTAAGGATAGGTGTGGATAAGCTAAGGTGTAAGAGCTTAGAAAGGAGGAGAGGATGGCAGATGATGTCGAAAGCTTTAGAGAGATCAAGCAAGAGGGCGGAGACAAGTTTACCATCATTGCGGCTGTGGTTAACAGTGTCTAGGAAGGATAGGAGAACAGCTGTAGTACTATGGCCAGGGCCGGAATCCATGCTGAGCTGTGGAAAGTAGTTAGTTTTGGGATAGGTAATCCATGAGTTGAATTTGAATACATTTTTCCATTATTTTAGAAATGGGAGAGAATGGCTATAGGAAGGAAATTTGAGATGTCTGAATTACTACCGCCTTTATGTAAGAGTATGATATAAGCTTTCTTCTAAATGGATGGTACATAGGCTTCTTGTATAGATTTATTTATAAGAATGCTTACGGGGTAGCTGATGGATTTGGCAGACATTTCAAGGTATTTCAGTTTCAGACTTCAAATGTTTGATTCTATCAACTGTCTAACATAAAACAGTCAAGATACTGAAATATAAAAAGGAATTGTGTGGTTGTAACATATTGCAATCACACACAAAGCAAGGTTAGATCCAAAATGAGGAGAGTAACAATAGCAAAATATCTTGTTTGTGCCAAAACAGAAATACGATTTTGCTCCCCCACCCCCAAAAGAACAGGCAAATGACTCATTTTGCTAACAAACCATCAGTGAAATGCAAATAAGTACTATCAAATGAACTATCCCTGAAACCCTGAAACATGTATATATTTAACAGAGAGCATTCCATTTTAAGCTATTGCCAGTTATGTCTACCTGTGGCAAGCACTCCCCTAGAGGTGTGTATGGATCATTGTAGAAGGCTAACACCCCTATGTCATTGACAATATAGGACATTTTCATTTCATGGAAATAACAATAGAGTGTACACAGAAACACAGTTGTAACATTAGCACTTGTGATGACAGTTAATAAGGTTGTGCATCTGAGAAAGTGAAATGCCCTGACAAACATGCCCATGCCATCAGTACACTTCCAAGAAATGTATACAGATAAAAGTAGCACTTGCTAATGCTTATATATATATATATATATATATACACACACACACACACACAAACATACACACACACACACACACACACACACACACACACACACACACACACACACACACACACACGGGTCTACTTCACATAATCGAACACCCAAATGTTCGACTTTCATATGGCCGAGAGCATATGATCGAACATATGAATGTTTGAAAATGTGAAAAAATAAAAAAATAAACAAACAGTGCTAGCGGGGGACAAGCCCCCCCTGCACCCCCACACCCATCGCTATTTAAATATACCAACTCAGAGATCATACTACATTGCAGTAAAGGGGACCCATACATACATATATTAACAGATTTTCCTAATGGCATTTCAATATATGCAGTATATAGCTGAAAAATGCAACCTTACCTTATCTAGGTCAGTAGTCTTCTGTGCAGATGTATTCCAAAGTAATATCTTCTACTATGTTATCCACATAAACAAGTCTCCTTACCTTCAGGTTCCCTAACTACATGGTTCCCATTTTATGGTGTAGATTCAGGGATGTGAGCACAGTGAATATGTAAATGAGGTATGAGCTCATTAGAATTATTGAATCCCAATTACTTGGCTCCACATATCAGATGTAAACATAGTGCAGGCACTCCTTCCATGTTTGTTGCTAATGGATTGCAACTATGAAGGATTGCTGGTAGGAAGAAGGAAAACGCAACAGCAGTTCAGACTGCCCTACCGCCAATGGGTGTGTCAGTTAGGTTAGACTTACAAAGTGTAGAAGCAATTGTATCAATATTTTAAATATAAGTATGGAGCATGCATTTCACATTTTTTGTTCAGTAATATCCAACCTCCCCTTCCTTTGTTGACATCTGTATATTATTTCCATTTACTATCCTCACACATTTTCAAGACAATGATACAGAATTCCTTATAGACTGCATGTCTCAGATTACTGCTCAGATATGGCAAGAATGAGCAACAAACACAGAGAGATAAGACAGAGCTGCATTTCTGCAAGCAGTAGTCATAAATGGTTGTGATCACTCAATGCACATCTGAAAGCAATACATGTACAAACAACTGTCATATGTATTATTAGTACTGTGAATGATGTTGCAGTGGGTTGAATACAGTATCCCTGCTGTTAGTGTGACAAAGTGGGATAAGACATTCTTACTGTATTTTGAAGGTTAACTGAAGTGAGAGTTCAAATCCAGACCTGTGTAAAAATATTTCATGTTTACCAAGAAAAAATTTGTAGTGTTTATTTCATATATTGCGTTTCTTAATTTCAACGAATGTGCCTTCTTTTTATTATTTATTTATTTCTATTTTTTTATGTCAGTGTTTGCATGGTGAGCGGCTTAGCACAAACAAGGGAAACAGAGAAACAGTGAATGCCAGGTTTAGTGGTGCTTATCTCGCTTGTGCGATGCCTAGCAGTGCACAAACCTGGACTACTAGCCCACGCAGTAAGCAGACAGAACACCTGCAGACAGGGTTTATACAGTGTAAATGTCAAAAAAGGATACATTGCTGCAATTTTTGCTTTCTATCATACAACACCATTAAGCAGTGTTGCTCAGCAGTTAACAAACACCTGCAGCCATTGAACACCTGCAGACAGGATGCAGACAGTCAATCATTGAAAATGGATGCATTCTATTAATTCTGTTGGGCAATGCACAAACATGATAAGCCATGTTGCATGTAGGTTAACACACAAAAATTAAGAATGAATAGGGAATTATACAACTGTCATTTAACTATCAAGTACAGCAGGTGTAAGTGTAGGGTTGTAATACAGATGGTCCTGGGCTCAAATACAGGAAGTGCAACATATTTTTACTGTTGTAACAGTTCAGTTTATAGCAATGAACAGAAAAATATACAAGTGCTATTTCAACAGTCTTGTGGCAAAAGGTATAATTGTAGGGCTGCCATACACTGTTTACTGGGTTATAATACAGGACATTCCAGAAATGTTTACTGTTGTCCCATTTCACATTATATTCAATATCACTTATAACACTTTAGGTAGTGGAGCTTATATGAATTATATGCACGTGGGGTAAGACATCCTTACTGTGTTTTCAGATGTATCACTGACGGTATACTGTCTACTATATTTCTGTAAGTATAATTCTGCTATGTAAACTTGGATGGCCTTCACACTTAAATAAGACACATTCACAAATGAATCTATATATAAGAACCTTGTCAGGTCACACACATAACATGGTTAACACCTCAAACTGTCAGCATTATTTAGGAATTATTCATGACTATGTCTGAGCAGCATTTCTTCTGTGGCAAAGATAGAAAATCACCACAGTGGAAGAAAATATTTTGTCCCTTATGCATAGGTTTCAACCCCGTACTTTAAAAATCAATTTTATCACTGTATAAAGCTAAAACATAAATGTGTCCGGTCATGAAATTTATGCCCTCCAGTGCATGCCTGCAAAGTTAACTCATCTAACAGTTACAGCAGCAGACACCCCTCAAACTAATGTCAAGTGTTATATTAAACTTCCAGTTTCAAAAATTGCTTTCCTCCCTGCTTGGCACTGCTGCTCTCCACTTAACTTTGCACAAACGTGACTGGCATTGTTTCTCAGGTTTGCTCATTATCAGTAAATGCAATAACAGGAACTGGCGAGAATCATTTGCCATTGCTCTACTTTTGGTGGTATTAGACATGTCTAACATTACAGGGGAAGCTACTCAGTTTATAGTGCAGAGATGGTGTATCTAGGAGTCCAGGATAATTACTAGACTCATGGTAAAGCACCTCAGCCAAAGGCTTCTGCAGGGGGACTATTCTGGTTCCTAGTACAAATCTGAGGGTAGGAGTAGTTTGGCTAAAGCTGTATCCAGTATGACTGCCATCCCATGCACTGGCAAACAGTGTAGGCACCATTTCAATGACCTACAAAGGTGCAAGAGGGATATGCTCAACCAGTGGCTGACTGAGTTTCAACCTGGAGACACCCCACAGTTATGTAAACATATTAATAAAGAGAATTTGTAATACATAGAAAGCTAAATATAGGCAAGACTGGCATGCATAATGCTCTTCTTTTCTTTTCCCAGCTAATGCCGAAATTGAGTTGAATCAGCAGGGTCATGCTGAATGTCTGGAAAGACTGAGGGAAGCAAATGGTATGTATGCTGCACAACAAATATATTACTGTAGCTTTAAAAATTAATGATAGATTTTTTTTTCTATTCTATACAGTGCTAACAAAGTAAGCATGCATATCCTAACTGTAAAAGCAAGTATACATGTGTAGGTCTGTAGCAGAAACCAACTTTAGGAGTCAAGTGTAAGAATGTAGTCAGAGGTTTTGGGTTCAAATATCATGAGTAGCAACTATACAATATTGCATTTCCTTCATAATATTACATAAGTTAAACTCTATACAAGTGACATAAATTCCCTGCTGCTAAATGTAGTAAGTATACTTGGACCCCTTTTCTAGAATATATCAATAATAGTACAAACCTTTTAGTATTTAAGCAGGAAATTAGTGGGACCATAACAGCATTCTTGGATGTTTTACTGGATAATGACTTAGTTAATGGAAATGATTTTCTTCGTATTTACAGAAAACCTACCTACTCCAATATGCTCCTACATTATTCTAGTTCTCATCCTTTTTCCCATAGCAAAGCTGTAGTAAAAGGACATGCATGAATGACATCAAAGGAGCAGCATTTTGAAGGGGAATTCCATGTTTTAAGAGGTATGCTTCTGAAAAGGAGGTACCCTGAGCATTTGGTCGATGGATTGAGTTATGAGGTGAAATGTAAAACGAATAGGAGTGATTTTGTACCCCTATTACATAATGAATGTGGAGAAAAAATGGGGTATTAGACCATAGCCAACTACAGGATGGAGATACCCACTATGAGTACCATAACTCCTTTGTTACTACTTTTAATTTAGGAAGTGAAATTATCGGATGGATCTTGAATTATAATTGGGATCTCTTGGGGTATGATAGGACGATTAATGAAAAGATTGCGGTGGGACCAAATATAGTCTATAGGAAAGGCATAAATTTCAAGAATCTTTCTGAGAAGATGAATAATGGACTGATTAGTAAAAAACCCACTATGAATAGATGTGGTAGATGTAACTACTGAAAATTTATTAACAACAAAAATGGAGTATGGCTGGTATAAAGGCAACAAAAAACAACACAAACCAGTCACCAAGTGCAGCAAACCACAGCTGAATTCCAAACACAAACCAAGAAACTGCCACAACACGTTTCCTGTGAATAATGAGCTTGGAAAGAAGCTTCCAGTTAAAACCAAGTTTTAATGTAGAAAACTGCCACAACAAGTTTTCACTGTTAATACATTAACGTTGCTAAATATCACCACACGTTTTCGTAAGAGTAGCACTCAAACTTCATCAGATGAAAAAATCTTCTGAGCATACACCTCCCTTTTTGTAACATTTCAATTAATCAATTGAATCAACAAATCAATTAACATTTAAAGAAACTTGCTATCATACAGTTAAATACAATGTTAAAATTATCCCTTTCGTAGTAAAAGAATTTAAAACCAAATAGAAAATAGATCACTGATAAATGCCAATTCATTTCATGTTTAAATATAAACTGAACAGATAAATAAAACTGTATTATCATATAAACTGTCATTAGAATACAGTACTAAAAATTATACAAAATATATATAAAGGGTATATTTTGCTTGATGCCTATTTCACAATTTTGCTGTTCTATGCTTAAGCAAGGAAACAATAGAAATATATTCATTCATACCCGGGTATTTGTTAGCTTCAAATGCCACTTGCCAGTATGTCTCTCTAAATTCCAACCTAGTTTCCCAGGGGCCTTCCCTCGATTCCCTAGATACCATTTCTACCACAAAGAAATGGTATTCTGCTTGGGGGCATGAGAGAGTGTGTTTGAATAGTGCATTTCTAGGATTGCCTTTCCGGATATCATTCATATGTTCATATATCCTATGTTTGAGGGTTCTCTCAGTCTTGCCTATATAAAATCCTTCACACTCTTTACATAGAGCTACATAAACTAGCCCCTGAGAATTGCAGTTGGAATAATTATAAGCCTCTATCCATTTCTTTCTAATTGTTATAAATACTTTCTATTGTTGAAGAATATATTTACATTGTGGGCATGCCCCACATTTATATGTTCCCTTAGATTTATTGGAAAATATAGAAGGGGAGTTGTTACCTTCTAATAAGTTCTTTATATTGAACCCCTTTCGAAAAACTGTTTTAATGGTCTTCCCTTTTAAATCAGGTATGAAATATTTACCCAAGCTGGATTTCATATTTATAATTATAGTCACTTGGAGGTGACACAAGAATTTTTTAGCCTTTTTACTAAAGGCTTCAAATTTGTACCTAGTCAGAGTAGCAGTTTAGCTCGGACTATTTTGGATGTTAAAATGTTCATTAGAAAATTACATTTGGAAAATATGTTTGGACTTAATTCAATGGTAATATCCAACAATGGACTTAAAAAAACACAGTACTTTCAATCCCCCTATACACCCTCAATTGAAAAACTTAGAAAGCAGCATTGAGAAAAGAATTAGAAATAAACTCAAGGTTCATATGCGGGGGTCCAATTTGGAAGAGAATGAATGGATACTTCTCCAAACTCTGAGAAAAAATTCTAACATCCGAGTTATGGAGTCAGATAAAGGAGGGGGTATTATATTGATGGATAAAATCATTTATGATTGTAAAATGCATTCCATTTTGCAAGATAGTTCCAGATATAGTCAGGTGTCAATTAATGAAATTAATATTTCATATAAAAAAATTGACCTGGCCCTTAAAGATTTGTTTGACCAGGGAGTTATAGATCATGACACATATTCATATCTGGAAACTTCAACACCTAGGGTGCCCTCGATATTCGGGGTCCCTAAGGTTCATAAAGATGTATCCAATCCCCCCTTAGACTAATAGTGGCATCTCAAGGATCCAAGATTTCCCCTTTATCCAAGATTTTAGACTGGAAAATGAAAAACCTTTGGGGCAAAGACACCCATTTATTAAAAGACTCATGGGAGTTTTTGAGACATATTACACCTGACTTGAAGGTAGCTAATTTCAAATTGGTTACAATTGATGTTGTTGACCTATTTTCTGTCATACCCCAAGAGATAGGTTTGGCTAGATAGAGGAGGCCCTGAGAGGTAGTTCTAAGGCTAGTGAAAATGATATGTTTATTATTTTAGAATTAGCCGAATTGGTATTGAAAAATAATTTTTTGTATTTTCAAGGGGAATTTTACAAACAGGAATCTGGGGAGGCTATGGGAGTCCATTGTGCTCCCACTTATGCTGACATGGTTTTGTCTGTATGGGAAAAGAAATTTATCCATAATAGTAAACATGTTGAGTTTTGGAATTTTTACACCCGATAACTAGATGACATATGTATTTTTCTGGACTGGTACAGATGAAATCCTCCAGGAATTTATTAATTATATTAATCAGAGTACTACTTTTTTAAGGTTCACCTATCAAGTGGCCATGGATTCCGTTAATTATTTAGATGTTTCGCTACATGTGACAGAGAATGGGTTTAAATCCAGTATATACAGGAAACCCACCTTCTCAAATACTTACATTAGATTTAGTAGTTCACACCCATTATATCAAAAAAAGAGCATAGTCAAGGGACAATATGTTCGAGCTTGTCACATGACTTCTTGGGAAGTAGATTTTTTGGAAGAGTGCGACAAACTCAGGGAAATGTTCCTGCAGAGGGAATACCCTCTGGAATTAATAATGGATATACAAAGGGAGGTATGTGACAATAGACAAGGGAAATTTAAACCTGTTTTAGGGACTGGACTAATACAAACTACAGTACCAACAGGTCCAGAGCAAGGTGAAGCAGGTTTTACATATATTAATATGTTTATTACCAATTTTAGTGCTAATGCCTACACTATAAGAAATATAATTGAAAGTGAATGGGCTAAATTTAATGAATACACGGATTTACCAAATTTAAAAGGGAAGACCATTAAAACAGTTTTTCGAAAGGGGTTCAATATAAAGAACTTATTAGAAGGTAACAACTCCCCTTCTATATTTTCCAACAAATCTAAGGGAACATATAAATGTGGGGTATGCCCACAATGTAAATATATTCTTCAACAACAGAAAGTATTTATAACAGCTAGGAAGAAATGGATAAAGGCTTATAATTACTCCATCTGCAATTCTCAGGGGCTAGCTTATGTAGCTCTATGTAAAGAGTGTGAAGGATTTTATATAGGCAAGACTGAGAGAACCCTCAAACACAGGATATATGAACATATGAATGATATCCAGAAAGGCAATCCTAGAAATGCACTATTCACTCTCATGCCCCCAAGCAAAATACCATTTCTTTGTGGTAGAAATGGTGTCTAGGGAATCGAGGGGAGGCCCCTGGGAAACTAGGTTGGAATTTAGAGAGACATACTGGCAAGTGGTATTTTAAGCTAACAAATATGAATGACTATATTTCTATTGTTCACTTGCTTAAGCTTAGAACAGTGAAACTGTGAAATAGGCATCAAGCAAAATATACACTTTATATATATTTTGTATAATTTTCAGTACTGTATTCTAATGGCAGTTTATATGATAATACAGTTTTATTTATCTGTTCAGTTTATATTTAAACATGAAATGAATTGGCATTTATCAGTAATATATTTTCTATTTGGTTTTAAATTCTTTTACTACAAAAGGGATGATTTTAACATTGTATTTAACTGTATGATCAAGTTTCTTTAAATGTTAATTGATTTGTTGATTCAATTGATTAATTGAAAGGTTACAACAAGGGAGCTGTATGCTCAGAAGATTTTTTCATCTGATGAAGTTTGAGTGCTACTCTTACGAAAACGTGTGGTGATATTTAGCAACGTTAATGTATTAACAGTGAAAACGTGTTGTGGCAGTTTTCTACATTAAAACTTGGTTTTAACTGGAAGCTTCGTTCCCAGCTCATTATTCACAGGAAACGTGTCGTGGCAGTTTCTTGGTTTGTGTTTGGAATTCAGCTGTGGTTTGCTGCACTTGGTGACTGGTTTGTGTTGTTTTTTGTTGCCTTTATACCAGTCGTACTCCTTTTTTGTTGTTAGTCTGATTCATGGAGGACTGTGCAGGCAGTACCACACCCACCAGAAGAAACGAGGGCCATAAGGGTTCTGAGGTGGGAGAATTCTGCAAGATTGTTGGACAACTTACTCAACTTATAGACTTACTAACACCAGTAAGTCAAGGATGGTCAGTTTTGTTCACTAAGGCTTCCAACCCTTCTGGAAATGGTATTGACAACTTACTTACCAGCAGACTGTTACCCCCGGGACAGGAAAATCATGGTACGGCTCCAGGTATACCAGCTGAGAGTTCTGGAAGTGGTAGCACAAATTTTCAGGTTACACCAAATATTTTGCGTGTAAGTGATGGTGGTTAGGCGGAATACCATCTACATCTTTAGTACAAGAAAGGAACACATCAGGGAACTTTTATGACTGGCTTAACCAACAAGTACCATTTCAGCTTCCTGAGGGTACTCATATGAGGTCTGAAACCAATGACACCTACAGGGAAATACTGGACAAATTACAGACTGCCTTGTTAAGGTACAAGACTTTACATTTAGATAATGTGTATTTGCATCAGTGTTTAAGTAAACACATTGTACCTAAGGGATTAAGAATTTTCAAATATCCCAATAATGTTGTGGAAGGCAGTGAATTCCTCAAAGAGTTGCTGAATATCTTTAATGTTTGTGGCTTAGAAATTGTTCAAGCTATAATTAGAAACAACGAAAGGGAAATAAGCAAACTTAAAGAATTAATTGATTTGTACAATGAACGTGTCACATCGGACTTAATGTTTAGTATTCAAATTGAAAAGAATATATACTACGACATTAGGGTTCAAATTGATAAGAAATGTGACGATATAATCAAAAGAAAATATAAAAAGCTTGAACGTGATATTAGAGATTATAATGATGGAATACAATACCCAGCACCCCCACGTACCCATTATAGTCAATTTAATTAAGGAAGGGATACACACCCGAATGCCCCATCCTCCAATAGGGGAGTTTATGAGGATACAAGGGAACAAGCAGGTGGTCCAGATTTTAATGACAACAACCCTGAGCCCCTTCCTCGTAGGTCTGAAAGAATTCGTAACAAGAATTTAAATGGGAACAACAACCATTTTTTCAGGGGACAATACCAGCAGAGGGGAGGGGGATACAATAGGGCCTGGCAACAATCTTAGAATTAGATATTAGTAAATAGCAAAGGGATGGGTATGAAATATTCACCCAAGCTGGATTTCATATTTATAATTATAGCCACTTGGAGGTGACACAAGAATTTTTTAGCCTTTTTACTAAAGGCTTCAAATTTGTACCTAGTCAGAGTAGCAATTTAGCTCGGACTATTTTGGATGTTAAAATGTTCATTAGAAAATTAAATTTGGAAAATATGTTTGGACATAATTCAATGGTAATATCCAACAATGGACTTAAAAAACACAGTACTTTCAATCCCCCTATACACCCTCAATTGAAAAACTTAGAAAGCAGCATTGAGAAAAGAATTAGAAATAAACTCAAGGTTCATATGAGGGGGTCCAATTTGGAGGAGAATGAATGGATACTTCTCCAAACTCTGAGAAAAAATCCTAACATCCGGGTTATGGAGCCAGATAAAGGAGGGGGTATTATACTGATGGATAAAATCATTTATGATTGTAAAATGCATTCCACTTTGCAAGATAGTTCCAGATATAGTCAGGTGTTAATTAATGAAATTAATATTTCTAATAAAAAAATTGACCTGGCCCTTAAAGATTTGTTTGACAGTTATAGATCATGACACATATTCATATCTGGAAACTTCAACACCTAGGGTGCCCTCGATATTCAGGGTCCCTAAGGTTCATAAAGATGTATCCAACCCCCCCCCCTTAGACCAATAGTGGCATCTCAAATATCCAAGATTTCCCCTTTATCCAAGTTTTTAGACTGGAAAATGAAAAACCTTTGGGGCAAAGACACCCATTTATTAAAAGACTCATGGGAGTTTTTGAGACGTATTACACCTGACTTGAAGGTAGCTAATTTCAAATTTGTTACAATTGATGATGTTGACCTATTTTCTGTCATACCCCATGAAGTAGGGTTGGCTTGGATAGAGGAGGCCCTGAGGGATACTTCTAAGGCTAGTTAAAATGATATGTTTATTATTTTAGAATTAGCCAAATTGGTATTGAAAAATAATTTTTTGTATTTTCAAGGGGAATTTTACAAACAGGAATCGGGGTGGCTATGGGAGTCATTTGTGCTCCCACTTATGCTGACATGGTTTTGTCTGTATGGGAAAATAAATTTATCCATAATAGTAAATATGTTGAGTTTTGGAATTTTTACACCCAATTCCTAGATGACATATGTATTTTCTGGACTGGTACAGATGAAATCCTCCAGGAATTTATTAATTATATTAATCAAAGTACCACTTTTTTAACATTCACCTATCAAGTGACCATGGATTCCGTTAATTATTTAGATGTTTCTCTACATCTGACAGAGAATGGGTTTAAATCCAGTATATACAGGAAACCCACCTTCTCAAATACTTGCATTAGATTTAGTATTTCACACCCATTATATAAAAAAAAAGAGCATAGTCAAGGGACAATATGTTCGAGCTTGTTGCATGACTTCTTGGGAAGTAGATTTTTTTGGAAGAGTGTGACAAACTCAGGGAAATGTCCCTGCAGAGGGAATACCCACTGGAATTAATAATGAATATACAAAGGGAGGTATGTGACAATAGACAAGGGAAATTTAAACCTGTTTTAGGGACTGGACTAATACAAACTACAGTACCAACAGGTCCAGAGCAAGGTGAAGCAGGTTTTACATATAATAATATGTTCATTACCAATTTTAGTGTTAATGCCTACACTATAAGAAATACAGTTGAAAGTGAATGGGCTAAATTTAATGAATATACGGATTTACCAAATTTAAAAGGGAAGACCATTAAAACAGTTTTTCGAAAGGTGTTCAATATAAAGAACTTATTAGAAGGTAACAACTCCCCTTCTATATTTTCCAATAAATCTAAGGGAACATATAAATGTGGGGTATGCCCACAATGTAAATATATTCTTCAACAACAGAAAGCATTTATAACAGCTAGGAAGAAATGGATAGAGGCTTATAATTATTCCAACTGCAATTCTCAGGGGCTAGTTTATGTAGCTCTATGTAAAGAGTGTGAAGGATTTTATATAGGCAAGACTGAGAGAACCCTCAAACGTAGGATATATGAACATATGAATGATATCCAGAAAGGCGATTCTAGAAATGCACTATTCAAACACACTCTCTCATGCCCCCAAGCAAAATACCATTTCTTTGTGGTAGAAATGGTGTCTAGGGAATTGAGGGAAGGCCCTTGGGAAACTAGGTTGGAATTTAGAGAGACATACTGGCAAGTGGTATTTGAAGCTAACAAATACCCGGGTATGAATTAATATATTTCTATTGTTCCCTTGCTTAAGCTTAGAACAGCAAAATTGTGAAATAGGCATCAAGCAAAATATACACTTTATATATATTTTGTATAATTTTCAGTACTGTATTCTAATGGCAGTTTATATGATAATACAGTTTTATTTATCTGTTCAGTTTATATTTAAACATGAAATGAATTGGTATTTATCAGTAATATATTTTCTATTTGGTTTTAAATTCTTTTACTATGAAAGGGATGATTTTAACATTGTATTTAACTGTATGATAGTATGTTTCTTTAAATGTTAACTGATTTGTTGATTCAATTGATTAACTGGAAGGTTACAAAAAGAGAGGTGTATGCTCAGAAGATTTTTTCATCTGATGAAGTTTGAGTGCTACTCTTACGAAATTGTGTGGTGATATTTAGCAACGTTAATGTATTAACAGTGAAAACGTGTTGTGGCAGTTTTCTACATTAAAACTTGGTTTTAAATTGGAAGCTTCGTTCCCAGCTCATTATTCACAGGAAACGTGTCGTGGCAGTTTCTTGGTTTGTGTTTGGAATTCAGCTGTGGTTTGCTGCACTTGGTGACTAGTTTGTGTTGTTTTTTACTGTAAATTTATTCTTACCGGTGCACAATCTGTGATAAATGGGTATCCTTTTTTCTTAAAAGGGAAATATGACTGTGATAGTTCTGGTTTAGTTTATCGTGCTCTATGCCAGTTATGCCATGCGTTCTATATATGAAAAAATGAATGTAGGATTAGAGAATGCATATCCGAGCACATTTATGATATCAGGAAAGGAGTACTAATGCCCTTTTTAAGCACATAAAGGAATGACCTGGACATACATTTAGATTTACAGTTTTTGAAAAAAGAATTCAGAATGCTCAAGGAGGTCCATGGCCATTATTGCTAAAAAAAAAAAAAGAGAGCTATATTGTCAATAGTATTGGAATGCATGTAACTGGCCTGAATGAATGTACATCAATTATACCCATTTTAAAACTTTATACACTGAATAAGTAAATACATCTGTTACGTATTCATAAACAAGTACTGATAGGTTGGGAGATATGAATTTTGTGTATACTTTTAGTAGGACTTATTATATAATTTAGATTAATATTTTTAATATTTAAATTTCATAATTTAGATAGTTTTAATTTTAAAGGAAAATGTCATTAAAATGAAATGTATACTTATTTTTGGAATGGTGTTGTATGCAACATTAAGAAATTATTAACTAACCATGTGATGTTTTTAAGGTTATTTAAGCAGGTTATTTGTTATTGTAATTTATCTGATGAAGTTTTACAATTCAGTAAGATGAAAGTGTTTATCTTAATTCATTAACAGATTTTTATAAAAGTTAGTGGTTTGACCAAAGCAGTGTGGCATCTAATTTGTGTTTTGAGATTTAAATACAGAGTTCTCTATTCGGTGTACTTAGGTTGGAGATGTGTTCTCACTGCAGCCAACTGGGAGGTGTGTGTGTGTGTGTGTGTGTGTGTGTGTGTGTGTGTGTGTGTGTGTGTGTGTGTGTGTGTGTGTGTGTGTGTGTGTGTGTGTGTGCGTGTGTGTGTGTGCACTTGCATTTTACACCAGCATGATGGACACTGCTATTACAACTTTCTCCTCACCAGACACTGCTGATATCATCACCTATAAATTGTTGTCTTACACTCTCCAAGTCAAACTTTAGCTGTGGCACTTAAATACAGAGATAGATAGGTAAGGGTTTTGTCCCATTGCAGTCAACTGGGGTGAGTGCATGTTTGTGCACTTGCTTGACATTAGAGACAGCATTTTACACCAGTATGTGGGACACTGCTATAGCTATTTTCTCCTTACCAGACATTGCTGATTTGTGGATGTGCAGTATTCGCATCAGGGCAGGTCAGAGATAGGCCTGGCACAAGTCCCCTTATTTTATTTTATTATTTATTTTATAGGTTCATAGGTACATAGGTGATTACTAGACTAACGACCACAAGGGCCTTTTTAAGCCTAGCCATGCATCCCAAATCTCTAACAAGTTCTTATACTCTTGATAAGTGTAAGCATGGGCCTGTGAGATGAATCATTTACAGGTTACCTGTTTCCATTAGAGACATAGGTGGCAAACCAGGGATGAATTTCCAGTTTCCCATCCAATTGTCCAAGTTGCACTTGAACTGGGTTAGGGAGGAACTCTGCTTCACGTGGATGAGGAACCAGTTCCATAGACAGGGTAGTCTCTGGGATACATACCTATCTCTCCAGCAGGTCCTATTTATATCACAGGCAATGTTTAAGTCTTTAGAATGGGTAGATCTGGTACTGTTTGTTTTGTGGATATGCAGAAGGTCCACCAGAGTGGGGTCTGACAATGTCCTGTATGCCAGGCATAGATCTCCCCACAAAAGCCTGTAGGAGACAGAATACAGGGATAGGGCCTTGAGGCGGTCTGCATAGGACATATTACATACGCTTTGTAGTCTTTCATTGAGGAACCTCCTTGGACATTCCATTTGTTGGATATGCCTGATTAGGTACATAGCAAAGGGGGCATTGTACTCAATGATTGGTTTGATGAATGCGACTACAGTAGAACAATGACTTCCTTGGACTTAGATGCCATAACTTTGTTTATAAGTTGCTCAACATAGAATGATTTCCTCACCACTGTAGACACATGATGATCAAAGGATAGATTACTGTCTATGTGCGTCCTTAAGTCCCTGACTACTGGGTCAACTCTAAGGGGTATGTTGCAAATATGATAGTTACCAGGGATGAATGACTTCCCAAAGAATACTATTATGCATTTCTTGGCATTTAGTTTTAGTCCATGTCACTGACACCAGTTATTTGTCTGTGTCAGCCCCTCCTGGAAAACATTTGTGTTAGTGTGAGATTCAGTGACAGCTCCTAATCTGAAATCATCTGCAAATTTAGTTAGTCAGAGACCACTGACATTGGCCTTGACTTCTGAGAAGTGAATGCCAAAAAGGAGCAGTCCAACGACTGATCCCTGAGGGATTCCACTTGTGAATGGCCTCTTTGTAGAGGTTGACTCCCCAATTCTGACTTCCTGGGTCCTGTCTGTGCGCCAGTTGGCTGTCCATTGGGTGACATACGGTTTTGTACCTAACCTCTTGAGTTTGTCAACAATGCCCAAGTGGGTTATTGTGTCAAATGCCTTGTTCAGGTCAGGGTAGGCAGTGTGAACGATTTTGCCCTCATCCATTGCTTTGGTGACCTTCTCAAAGAAGTCCACCAGGTTGAGTAGGCATAATCTGCCCTTGACAAAACCAAAGTAGGTTGGGTCTAATGTCTGTAGATTTACTATATCTGTACTGATCATCTCCATGATAATTCTTTCAATGGCTTTACATACAAGACTAGTGAGACTTGTGGGCTTGTAGTTTCCGGGGTCTGTAGATGGCCCACCTTTCTGAAGAGGGATGACTGTTGCCTTTCTCCATTCATGAGGCACAAATCCTGTTTGGAGGCTACAGTTAAATAGTAATTCCAGAGGCCCTGATAGGTAATGTTTCTTGCTATTTAGAAGGCAATCTGGAATATTGTTTGGCGGGTCTATATTAGATCACCAAAAGCTTAAAAAAAGGGAATGGTAATTAATCGACCCTATGTAAGCAAAAGCTTACAATGTCAAAGTGTCAGAACAGCGATTTTTTTTCCAAGGAAAAAAAAATCGGTTTCAACAAAATAAATAAATAAATAAATAAAAAACAATTTCAAACATTACATTAAGTCGGGGGCTTCGCCCTCCACACCCCCCTACTTAAATATACGAAGTTCGAGACAAGATTATAGTGCGAAAATGGTAGTATCGAGCTGCCAAGCAAATTTTTTCCCAGGGAAAGAATTTGCTTAACAGCCACTTCGATATTTTGCATTTTCGGCCTTTTAGGTTCAACCAAGATGCATTTGAAAGAATGCGTCTTTGGTCTTCTAATATAGACATTAAGGACCGGTTCCCTAGTGATAGTGGGGGGAGTTATATTTGATGACATTTCCTGAGGGAAGGTTGAGAGGAAGAGAGGAGTAAAGTTGGAGCTGAATTTATCAGCCAGGAGGTTTTCTATATCTTCTGGCTCAGTATAGGTGGCTCCATTTATAATCAGCTCTGCACACAATTGTGTACTGCTGCTGAGGTTGTGGGCATAGCTAAAGAATGCTTTGTGGTTGTCCTTGGCCTGGGAGGCCAAACTTACCTCAAATTTGGCTTTGGTAAACTTTATTTGTCCTCTGAGTTGTTTAGTTTGATGAGAGTGCTTTTATCCTGCTGGGTGCTGTACCTCGTAATTTTTGCCATGATTTTCTTCCTCCTGTTATACATGTGATTAATTTTGTGATTCCATCAGGGTGGCTTGTTTTTTGAGTTAGTTCTGTACTTCTTCCAGGTGGGTACACTCCTTCTATGCAGCTATTAATATGCTTATACAGGGTTTCTGTGAACAGTTCTGCATAGACAGCAGTGTTCTCAGGGTTTATAGGGGCTTGAAATTTTGCCAGGTTCTCACTTAATAGCATGAGGTTAGCCTTAGAATAGTTTCTGAATATTCCAGGTTTAGCTGGGGTCCAAGGTTTATTTTTACTTCAAAGGAGACTATTTTGTGGTTTGATCTTGCCAGAGAAGGCATTACAGTTGGGGGTGTGCATCACTCTCCCATATTAGTAAAGACCAGATCCAGTATGGTTGCACCCCTGGTTGGTGCATTGACTATCTGGTTCAGGGAGTTTGTGTTTACAAAATCCAGGAATCTCTGTGCATGCATGTTTGGTGTTGTATAGGATTCCCAGTTAATAGTGGGGTAATTAAAGTCACCCATGAATATGGATTGGGTTGGATGGTTAGTGTTTCTAATAAGTTTAAATACATGGTATGGGTTTCCTGGGTCATAGAGGGGGACCTATAGCTTGCAAGGAAGTCGTATTGGATTTTACCTATGGTGGTTTGAACATGGAGCAGCTCGGGTGCATTGTCCTGGTTGACCAGCCTTGAAGTATATTAATTTGACATTTGTTAACTGGGTTAGTCTGACTTGGCAAGTAGCCCTTTTTCAGTGGAGGCCTGAAGAGAAAAGCTCCCAAAAATGGCACAAGTAACAAAAGTGATAAAAAGGCAGAGTTTAAAGCTAAAATAGTACTTATCCAAATACTATATGTAAAAAAGCTAGGCAAATGCTATGAAATGCTAGAAAAGAACAATAATATTGTACAACATACAGTACAGAGATTATATATTATAGTAAGCAGCATATATGAGATTATGACACGTTTACCACACAAACAGGACAAATACTGTAGAAGTATAAAATGTATAGGAGAGAAAGGCAAAAAAAGTAACAATTTCCAATAGACTATGTCTCTGGACGCTATAAGAACTACTGACTATTAGCAGGCTATTTTGATGTGGAGGCAGACATGGTTGTTGCAATAGTATTAGAGGAGGAGAGCTAGATTAAGTTGGGTCTTGGCATAAGCAAGTCCAAGATAAATACAGAGTATCCTTTAGAGTTGTTTTAAAAGAGTTAGGATTTCAGATCTAACACTCAGAGGAAGTTTATTCCAAGTATTTGCCACTGAGTAACTGTAGAGGAGTTTACCAATATTTTTTTTGGTGCATACACTTGTAGAAAATGCTGGTGGGAGCTGTGGAGAGCCCGGTTGGGAGTATAAGGCTGAATGAGGGGAGAGAGAGGAGCAGGAGGAAGGGTCATGTAAGATAGAATGAGTCAGGAGAAGCTGTGGTATTAGGATTTGATGATGAAATTCTAGCCACTGCAGGTTTTTCAAGGCTAAGCCATGGTGGCAGCGGTAGGGTAGGCTTGAGGCAAATCTTGCAATTTTGTTATAGGTGAGTTCCAGTTTAGAAAGAAGATTAGTTTGGATGTTAGTGAGCATGGGGACTACATAGAGTTAGGTGGAGAGTAGGAACGCTTGCGCAAGAGAGATCCTATAGAAGCATTTGTGAGGAATTTTTTTATGCCTGTATAGCAGGCCTAACTTTTGATCTTTTTAATGGACTGCTGAATATGGAGATCGAACTTTAGTCAGTCGTCGATAATAACTCCTTGCAATTTAGTGTGAGGTTTAACAGTGATGATAGTGTTGTTAAGGGAAGAGGCAGTACAGGTATCTTTGTGATGCTGGAGTAATTTAGGGAGAAATAGAAGAAGTTTAGTTTTCTTTGGGTTGAATAACAATTGGTTAGAGGTTAGACATTTTCCAGCAGAGTCCAAAGACTGTTGGGTGAGGGTGTAAAGGTGGGTAATATTGTACTGTATCTGATGAAGTTCAACTATATGGTGTGGATGAAAAGCACTTTACAATAAATTAATTTGTTGTTTCAGGCATGGTGCCTTATTCTTTGGGATTTTGCAGTTTGTTTTCTTGTGTTTTGTTGGAATAAGGTGGGTGATATTGTTGGAGGAGGAGATGATTGTGAAATCATCAGTGTATTGCATGACAGATGAGAATAGACATGAAGAGTAAAGGTCATTAGTAAAGATATTGAAAATAACGGGTCCAAGGATGGATCCTTGGAGTACCCCAGTTTGAACGAGTAAAATGGAGATTGCCATTTAACTGCCTGGTATATGTTGGAGACATAGCTGGAGAACCAAGAAGTCGCAGAGTTGGATAGATTAAGGGTGGTTAGTTTGGATAGAAGTAGTTGATGGGAAACAGTGTTGAAGGCTTTGGACAGGTCTAGAAACAGACAGGAGACTACAGGAGGGGCTGACATCCTATACAATACAGATTACAGTAACAGGTCTTTCAGTCTATCCACAGATATCATGGCATGGTTTGTAGGCTCTGTATTTTCTTGGTAATTAACACCTGTGGTCTCTCCAGCTGCTGCAAGTGTCTGGTGAGGGACATGCAAAAGGGAGCATTAGTGTTCTGATTAAGTCAGAGTACAGTGTTTTATATCATCCTCAGATCTGGATATGGTGGTCTGATTTATGAGATGCATGACGTAGCTTTTCCATACCACTGTGGACACTTGGTGTTTGAAGTTCAGATTGCTATCTATGTGTATTCCCATGTTTTACACCACTGGATTTCAGCATAGGGGGAGTGTTGTCAATGCTGTAATTAGTGGGGAATTCTACTTTTTTCAGAAGGCCAAAATAATAACACACTTTTGCATTTATGTGTAGACTGTGTGGCTTTTGCACCAGTCATTTTTTCTGTGTTAGACCCTCCTGTTGTATGTTATCATCACTGGTGGACTCAGTGATTGTATCCATTATGCAAGAATCAGCAAACTCAGTAAGCCAAAGGTCATATACTTTAGCTTGGACTGTTGAGAAATAGATTCCAATAGTAAAGAGACAAGCACATATCCTTGGGGTATGCCAATGGTGACAGCTCTACTGGTAGAGGTTGATTCGCCAACTTTCACACAGTATGTGTTCTGTCAATGAGAAAATTGGTTAGGCATTTAGTGATGCACAGGTTAATCCTCAGCTTGGAGAGTTTCTCAATGATATCCGAGTGGGGTATTGTGTCCAATTCTAGGGCAGATCAAGATGGACAGCATGTACTGTCTTACCTTCATCCAGGCTCATCACACAGAATCAATGGGATGTGAGAACATCAAAGATCACGTATAATGTGACTCAGAACATGCACCTTCCTGACACGGTTGGATACACACTTCAACACACCCTCAACATGGACTATGTTCCCGTAGAAGAGTATACATCAATATGCATCCATCTGAGTTTGGGGGGACAGCACATGATGCATGCATGTATAGACTCATCCTGACTCTCCTTATCTATGAGGTAGACCGACAAATCATCATGGGCCTTTTCTAAATGGATACTTGTAACATCTCAGCTGTGTGCAATAGACATGTGCGAGTTGTTAATGCTACATCCATGTCTGTTACATCTGTTAGATGTCCTCAAAGAGGTCAAAGAGGGAATGCATGATGACAACACTATTATCCTGTGGAACTTGACCAGGCCAAGGCATTTGACTCAAATCTACACTGAGGTATTCACTAAGCACTATCAGATGTGGTCATAAACACCTATATCACCAAGTGGGTAGACCAGTGGCTCACATATGTGGAATCTAAATATGTTGAAATGTGTGAAATGACCTATATCTTAGGTCCAGTGATCAGGTCCATACATTAGGGCTATCTACTAGGCCCTTTCCTGCCCATTATTTAAGTCACAGATATCACAAAACACATAGACATCCTGTGTGCAAACAGCTGTCCGAAGGTCTATAGATTGTGGGCAATCATTGACTCCAACTGTGATATTAGTATAATATAGACAATATCAACACACACCAAAGATTGCTGCCACAGTCAGGACAACACATGAGATGAAACAAAAATAGGGGGATTGGTTACATTATGAAAACAAATGCACAACACAAGGATAATGTAGAAATCACACCTTATAAGCAGACCAACTGGTATGTGACCTGTGCCCTTGGGTAGATGGTATGTGGAATGTCCAAAAGCATGTGGCCAAAGTGCTGACTACTCCCTTGTATGTAACACAACTACTTAGTATGTGAAGGACATCCACATCAAAGGCCATAATACCTCCATAGTTCACAGCTTTCATCACACCAATAGCTGAGTACAACACACCCTTCTTCATGTATTTCATTACATATCTCCCAGTGATGTGTAACTGAAGTGTACCAACTTTGCCACAGTGAGGTGTTACACATCTTATTGGCCATACCTATGTATTCCATTTGTTGCATAAACATTACTGTCTGATGGTGCAGAGCACCCATAAAGGTGTTTTACCAGATGCATGTGGAATACCTGTTCTGGTGATCTACACAGCACATACATAGCTGTTTGACAACATTGATGGCATGGGTTACATTTGTGACAGTCTGGATTGGGCCCTATATATCTCTCACGCACACCATTCAACTAGCCTGTAGTGATCTTAATGTCACATACAGGTACAGCAGTGTCCCTCCTAACACCTCCAGCATATGTTAGTGTCAGGAGAGTGTGCTTGATTACCCTCATAGATTGCTGACATGTTGTAATAGTTGTACAAGTGTGTTTGTGCAGAACCATCTATGATCACTCAGAATGACATAAGTTGTGTCAGAGACATGGTATTACTGATGGTATTATTCTGATATTGTTCGTGATTGTGTGTGCTTCTTTCACTGTTGTCCATGAGGTTGTAACCGTGTCCCACTTGCTGGAGACCTCTGCTGACATTACACTTGTATTCAGGCAAATCGGTTTGCACAGCATCATAATATGCACCCATCCCCAATTGTATATAACATCCCTGATAGATGTCCTCTGCATTCTTCATGTTAGAATGCTTATCTCATAAAGACATCTTCTCCATTGTTATGTCACCTTGTGTGACAGTCACATAATATACATTTTCATATTGTACCATATTGATATGTAATTAGTGTTTCTGCTACAACTGTCTTTTATTGACATGCCCTCATCTGCTGTACATTAGGATGTTTCACCTGTCTTCTTTCCCTGTGTTCATTCCTACAATTCATCTGCTGTGTGTCCCCATTCAATACACACACTTACCTTGACTGTTTATTTTACATGGCAGTCGATCTACCCTTACAGATCATTTACACAACTTTTGTACAGAATCTCTGGAATTGAATTTTGCAATACTCTGCTCTGCATACACTTTACTGTACTGTGTTTGGACCATATACATTACTATATGTTAAACCCTGGCAATCATTGTGGCATTTTGCGCAATGCTGCTAACCCAGTTTACTCTATTGTAAACATATTTGCTATCCGTGTTGCTTTATATGGTTTCCTGGCCAGCAACACAGTTTCCAGCCGCTAAACCACACTTGTTTACAGTTAAACACGGTGAATGACACATGAATATGTAATTAGCACTGCTGCTCACCATACAAACACAAATTCTGTGTAGGCTTTATAAGACGCCTACACAGAGTTTATCGAATCTCACAGTACATCTAAGTTTAATGTATCTCAGAAGAGGAGGAAATTGGAAACCTCATTTCTATAGCTTTGGAACATCAGTTTTGGTCCTCGGAATTACAGTAAACACGCATGTAATATGCATGTACAGTCTTATTTTCATCCTCCGCTATAGTTCTGAATGTATATATTTCAAAGTAGATATTCTTTTTATCAAGAAATGACAGTGTAACTTTTATTTTACATTTTTATAATTGACATCTTAATCTGCCATATTCTCATATATTTGATAAAATTTAGTCTCTTGCCGTGTGTGACAGTCGCTATGTTAAGGAGGGTAGTAGAATTTGTGTTTCGCTGTGGCTCTTCATTGTGTGGCTCAAAATCAGTATCCCACATTAGGAAAAAAATCTCTGTTAAATAATTGCATGTGCTTTTCATTTCTACTGATGTGGTATGCATTTTTTATACTCCTTGTACTCTAAAATATATTGGCAACCTCCTTTTTCTTGGTGTTGTTCCTTGTTTCCATCTTAAAGTCAATTTTTTTTCTAGTTCCAATATCTCTATCTTCAACAAGATGTATTTTTGACTTTTAATATAGCATATCCGATATTTCTTTTTTAATTTCTTTGTGTTTTAAAACTAAGGTCTTTTACTCATCATCAGTGTTATTAATCATGAATCTTCTTCTTCTTTCGGCTTTTCCCGGTTAGGGGTCGCCACAGCGGATCACCTTGTCCGCTCATGATTGGCAGTGGAGTTTTACGGTGTTGAGTTGCCAGCCCAGTGCCCAACCTTCCACAGAAGGCACACACACACATGCACTCATGCCTAGGGCCAATTTAGAGTGTCCAATCCACCTACAGCATGTCATTGGGATGTGGGAGGAAACCGGAGCACCCAGAGAAAACCCACGAGACTATATGGAGGACATGCAGACTCCGCACAGAAGGCACCCCAGCCAAGGATCGAACCGAAGAAGTTATTAATCATGAATATGACACATTAATATTATGGAGACTCTACTTCTGACAAGGTAAGTAGCAAGTCCTATAAACATACTAGCAGTATAAATACATAAGGCCTTAGTTTTCACACAGAAAAAAAAATATTTTTATACATAATAAATATCCTTCAAAAGTAGGAATGCCATGTGTGAGTATTTATATGCATCCTGTGATGGACTTGTGCCCATCCAGAATTACTTCATTTACCTCACACCCAGTGAGTGATGGAATATCTAGTTACCCTTCAGTCTTAAATGGAATTAAGTGAGTGACTGAAGGATGAATGAATGAAATAATAAAAAAACTCTCTTTAGGCTATGCCTGGTTTAACAAATTATATAAAAAAAAACTTTCAAGCATCCATGCAGCTGGTTATACTGGGAGAAAAAGTGGAAATACTTTGAAATAAAGAATCCACACTACAGAAAAGAAGTTAAAACTTCCAAAAGCTCACTATATAGCAACAGCATTCAAACATATTTATTCACAATTCCTAAAGCATTCTAGTGGCAGGATTCCAGTATTCCAGTTAGCAACTCTCACTCAATGTGGTTAGCCACTTATCTGTAAGACTATCCCAAGTCAATTCTCAAGTGTGGTAGCAGTGATAAACAGCTGCACTTGAGTGCTTAGCCGTAGAAAGAGCAGCTGATTAATGCTGGTCAAATATCTGATAAGCTAGATCGCTAAATCTGGCACATTAACTTACAATTTACATTCTGATTATATCTTTTCAGGCCTGCTATCCCTCCATGCAAAATATTCCCCATTTCTATCCCTTCATCTTTGCTGCAAGTCTGCAATAAAAAACAGTTAGTGGCTTTTCTGAAAGCCAGGCATAACACATCTCTAGGACTACTTTTACCCACCTTCTTGGAAGTGAATCAGAGTAGCCTGATGGGATCTAAAAGCCCCCTAATGAAGTGTCTCAATTTGCAATGATAAGGCCCGACATGCTTAAAAAAGATAAAAAATGCAGGAGACGAGTGAATTGCAAATATTGTTCTCCTCTTTTAACTTTTTTTTTTTTTTTTTTTTTTTTTTGAGAGGGAGCAATCCTCCCTCCATCCTAAAGTGAAGGCAAGACTCCTCACACCTTGAGTTTATATATGCCAACTCTGAGATCATAATACCTCAAAGAAAAGGGAATTTTCTGAGAAATGGCAAGTCTGCACTCAGTATAGAATTCTTAATTTTTTGGTCATTTGGTCTCCACATTAAGAGACTCAGTTTTCTGAGTCCAAATGTTTTTCAAGCAGTTATTGATCTGGCTGTAACTGATGCAAACCCATACTGGAATGCAGTGAACAGCCGATTTTATACCGGGAACCTTGTAAGACTTGACTTCCTTATTGTCACCATAGTTTGCTTACTACAGAAGTCAAGATAACTGTCCTGCAATTTCTTTGGTTACTCCTCCCTACACCTTTGCTTACTAATCATCATCTTCTTTCAGCTGTTCCCGTTAGGGGTCGCCACAGCAGATCATCTGTTTCCATTTCTTCCTGTCCTCTGCATCTTGCTCTGTCCCACCAACCACCTGCATGTCCTCTCTCACCACATCCATAAACCTTATCTTAGGTATTCCTTTTTTCCCCGTTACCTGGTAGCTTCATCCTTAGCATCTTTTTCCCAATATACTCAGCATCCCTCCTCAGCACATGTCCAAACCAACGTAATCTTGCCGCTCTGGCTTTGTCTCCAAACCTTCCAACCTGGGCTGACCCTCTAATATACTTATTCCTAATCCTGTCCACCATCATCACACCCAGTGCAAATCTTAACATCTTTAACTCTGCCACATCCAGCACTAACTCCTGTCTTTTTCTCAATGCCACTGTCTCCAACCATATAACATAGCTGGTCTCACTACCCTCTTGCAGACCTTCCCTTTCACTCTTACTGGTACTTGTCTGTCACAAATCACTCCTGACACTCTTCTACACCCAATCCATCCTGCCTGCACTCTCTTCTTCACCTCTCTTCCACACTTACCATTACTCTGAACTATTGATCCCAAGTATTTAAACTCATCCACCTTCACCACCTCTACTCTTTGCATCCTCACCATTCCTCTATCCCCCCTCTCATTCACACACATATATTCTGTCTTAGTCCTGCTGACCTTCATTCCTCTTCTCTCTAGAGCATATCTCCATCTCTCCAGGGTCTCCTCCACCTGTTCCCTACTCTCACTACAGATCACAATGTCATCTGCAAACATCATAGTCCATGGGGACTCCTGTCTGATCTCGTCTGCCAACCTGTCCATCACCATTGCAAATAAGAAAGGGCTCAGAGCTGATCCTTGATGTAATCCCACCTCCACCTTAAACGCATCCGTCACTCTCACCGCAGACCTCACTGATGTCACACTACCCTCGTACATATCCTGTACCACTCTTACATACTTTTCTGACACTCCAGACTTCCTCATACAATACCAAAACTCCTCTCTAGGCACCCTGTCATATGCTTTCTCTAAGTCTACAAAAATACAATGCAACTACTTCTGACCTTCTCTGTACTTCTCCATCAACACTCTCAGAGCAAACATCGCATCTGTAGTGCTCTTTCCCGGTATGAAACCATACTGCTGATCACTACTCATCACGTACCTTCTTAACGTAGCTTCCACTACTCTTTCCCATAACTTCATGCTGTGACTGATCAGTTTAATCCCTCTGTAGTTACTACAGCTCTGCACATCACCCTTATTCTTAAAAATCTGTACCAAAATACTTTTTCTCCATTCCTTAGGCATCCGCTCACTTTCCAAGATTTCATTAAACAATCTGGTTAGAAACTCCACTGCCATTTCACCTAAACACCTCCATGCTTCCACAGGCATGTCATCTGGACCAACAGCCTTTCCATTCTTCATCCTCTTCATAGCTATCCTTACTTCATCCATGCTAATCCATTGCACTTCATGATTTACTATCCCCACATCATCCAACCTTCTCTCCCTCTCATTCTCTTCATTCATCAACCCCTCAAAGTACTCTTTCCATCTGCTCAACTCACTATCCTCACTTGTGAGTATGTTTCCCTCATTATCCTTTATCACCTTTACCTGCTGCACATCTTTCCTAGCTCGGTCCCTCTGTCTAGCCAATCAGTACAGGTCCTTTTCTCCCTCCTTAGTGTCCAACCTTTCATACAACTCTTCATATGCCTTATCCTTGGCCTTCACCACCTCTCCCTTTGCCATGCACCTCATCCCCTTATACTCCTGTCTACTTTCTTCATCTCTCTGACAATCCCACTTCTTCTTTGCAACCTCTTTCTCTGTATACTCTCCTGTACTTCCTCATTCCACCACCATGTCTCCTTGTCGTCCTTCCTCTGTCCAGATGTCATCCGAAGCACCTTTCTAGCAGTCTCCATTACTAGATCTGCTGTAGTTATCCAGCTATTTGGTAACTCTTCACTGCCACCCAGTGCCTGTCTTACCTCTTCCCTGAACTCCACCTCACAATTACCCTTTTTCAATTTCCACCATTTAATCCTTGGTGCTGCCCTTACACTCCTCCTCCTCTTCTTGCTCACCAATGTCATCCTACAAACCACCATCCTATGCTGCCTAACTACACTTTCCCAGGTCCCCACTTTACAGTCTCCAATCTCCTTCAAACTGGCCCTCCTACATAAGATATAATCCACATGTGTGCATCTTCCTCCACTCTTGTATGTCACCCTATGCTCCTCCCTATTGTTAAAATACATATTCACCACAGCCATGTCCATCCTTTTTGCAAAATCCACTACCATCTGACCTTCTGCATTCCTTTGCTTACTAATATGACTACTAATTCAAGTCAAACTTTCAGTGGCAACTTCTTTGTTAAAGGACTTTTAAAAGGTCATGCAGAGGTTCTAATAAACCCCCTGCTGAGATTTCCCAAAAAAGAATACAAAGATAAAGCTCAGGGACCTGGTTGGATCTTGCTTAGGATCTTAAAAAGTGCACTTTTTAGGAAACTATGTAAGATCCAGTCAAGTCCCTGTGCTTTGTCTTCCTTTAGATGTTTCAATGTTTTTCATCTTCCTTCATCCTTACTTCCTCATTTGATTAAACCGCTTAATGAACACAGCATCAGTTTTATAGAATGACTTGTATGTCTAATTATAGTATCATAGTATCATAGTATGATACTAGGCTATTGACCCAAGGGGCCTTTTTATGCCTAGACACATCTCACACTAAAATTTGATAGGTATTGGTTCTCAAGTGGGGGGGGGTACATATATTTGAGCATATGTGGATGAGCATTTACAAGTTTCCTCTCACTAACAGGGACATAGGTGCCTGACCAAGGGCATATTTATGGCTTTGCATCTACTGATTCAAGGTTTTGCTTGAATAGGTGCAGATATGAAGTTTGCGTCACATGGATGGGAAGCCTGTTCCAAAGAAGGGACAGCTTTTGAGACACATACCTATCCCTCTAGCATGTCCTATTTATATCCCCTGGATCGAGTGTTCCTAATGATATGTGTTTTACAGATGTGCAAAAGGTACATTAGGGCTGGACTGGAAAATGCTTTGCAGCCCAGGGATAGGTTGCCTTTCAGCAGCCTGTTGGAGACTGAATATAATGACAAGGCGTTAAGGTGGTCCACACTGGACTTGTTTTCCACACCATGCATTCATTTTTGTGAGGAATCTCTGTGGATGCACCAATTGTTGCATATGCTTGGCTAGGTACATACCAAAGGGACCACTGTAGTGAATGATTGGTCTTATGAGAGCAGATTATAATGGAACAATTACATGTTTGTATCTAGATGCCATACTCCTACTTATAAGTTGTGCATCACTGAATGATTTCCTATTGACAGCAGACACATGATAGTCAAATGCCAAATCTGTGTCTACATGTGTTCCCAAATCCCTGATTACAGAGTCTATGCTTAGGGTTGTATTGCCAATGTAGTAGTTTGCTAGAGTGGCCATCTTTCTGAAAGATACTATGATGCACTTTTTGGCACTGAGTTTTAGACCATGACTCTAGCAAAAATTATTTGTCTGTGTCAGGGCTTCTTGGGGGGAAGTTTTTGTCTTGGGGAGATTCAATGACTGCACCCAGTTTGCCATCATCTTTGAACTTGTTCAGCCTGAGGCTCTTGACATTAGACTTGACGTCAGAGAAATAGGTGTCAAACAACAGCAGCCGGAGTATTGAGCCACGAGGCAGCCCACTAGTAACTGGTCTTTTTGTGGAAGAGTTCTCCCCTATTCTAACTTCTTGGTTCATGTCTGTAAGCAGGCTGGCTATCCAGTGGGTGTTGTAGGGTCTTATACCAAGTTTAGTGAGCTTTTCTACAATGCTTCAGTGGGGTAATTTGTCAAATGCCTTGGCTAAATTGAAGAAAGCAGTATTGACCATATTGCCCTTATCCATTGCTTTGGCGACCTTCTCAAAGAAGTTCACCAGACTGAATTGTCAAGACCTGCCCTTGACAAACCCAGACTGATTTGGATCCAGTGACTATAGGTTACTTATGTCATCATTTAGGATATCCATGATTATTCTCTCCATAGCTTTGCACATCAGGCTAGTCAGGCTTATGGCTTGATAATTCCCCAGGTACGTGGATGCTCCAACCTTGTGCAGCAAATAACCATTGCAGTCCTTCATTCATTTGGCATGAAGCCTGTCTGAAGGCTGTGGTTCGGTCATTTTAGTGGGCCTGATAGTTCATAATGTTAGGCTTTTATGATTTATTCCACACAGCATTGCTATTAAAAGTATATTTACACACAGATGGGACTTTCCTTTGTTAACTCCTCTCCTTTCAAAGTACACACATGCACACACACACACATACACAAAAAGACAAACACTCATGCATGTGTCATTAACTAAAAAAAGATAACATTCTATATTGTGTTAGGTTGTTTTTTTAAAATAGATTTATGAAGTAACTTTGCATTGTATGTTGCTCATAGTTTAACTCTTTAGAAATCATTTAAGTCCAAAAGGTGTGCTTTAAATTAGGAGAATAAATTTCATCAGATGGTTGGAATACAAGCCATTAATGCAGAGTTCCAGCACCCAAGCAGTGCTGTTATTCTATTATGAATACCTTACCACTATTATGAAATGGGACATTTTTAGCAAATATTATACATTTTTAAACATGTTCATGTCAGGTGGGTCATTTTGCTGTGGTAGTAGCCCAGATGATAGCTGCTGTGAAAATCATAATATTGTGGTTCTTGAGACCGCCATAAATACTTTATCAGTATTTGAAATAAATGTACATTGATTTATTTATTTACTTTAGTTTGTCTAATAGGATCTAAAGAGACCATTCTCAGGCACAGCCTGGATGAAAAAATTTACAAAAAAATAAAATAAAAACAGAACTAATTCACTAACATGGACTAATCACAGAAGATACAGAGTGCCACAGACAGTAGAGGCAAAAGTTGATTAATTTTAGTAGTAAATATTGGCGGTAAACAGTAGGTGAGAACAGAGGGTTGAAGTAGAAGTGATGTGGGTGAAGGGGGAGTTAGATGATGTGCCCAGTGGAAAAGCCTTTGCAGTCAGATTTATTTGGGCATTAGGGACTGCCATAACAGTTAAGGTACTTACTTTATAGACACAAGTTACTCTATAGACACATGGTACAGGGTTTGAGTATCACCTTTTCCCAAACTAACATACCTCCCACATCACCCTTAACTACCTCCATATTATCATACCCCCACCATACAGCTGTCCAACATAATCAGAAATAAAAATGGGCTGGGTTGCAAGACCCTAGTGATCATTAGCCTAGTATAAACCTATGGACTTATGATGGAAGTGTCTTTTGAGTTGTGCTGTGAAAGGGGGGAAGAGAAGATTTCTTTTAGGTGGGGGGAGTTTGGCTGCAAGAATGGAAAAGTGTGTTTGGCCCAGTGAAGTTTGGTTTGGGGGTTCTGGAGTGAGGGAGTTAATTGGGAGAAATTACAGAAGTTGTAGGGGGTGGTTTTATTATGGAGTTTGTCAGCAAGAGGTAGGAAGGCACATGGTTGACGTAGTTTTTAAACAAGGGTTCCTAGGTGTAGCTCAACTCTGTAGTGGAATGGGAGCCATCAGGCTTTAAAAAGGATAGTACAGAGATGATCCTGAGGGTAGGAGTTGGAAATTAATTGTCAGATTCTGTTCTCAATGGACTGTAGAGTGGATGAGTTTTTTTGGAGACCGTGGCTACAATAGGGAGCTCGTACTGAAGCTGAGCAAAGAGAACTCCTTTGTCTGTTGCAGCTCTAGCTGGCCTGGAGAGAAATGGAGGTATTTCTCAAGACCAGAATAAAACAAAATTGATCTTTTTCTTGGTGTTTTCAAAGTGGTTATAGACAGAAGTGTAGTGATTGGCTTATTACAGATGCATACCCCCTAGCTGTTCAGCAACCAGGTGGCCAGATGCCCAACATGCCCTCCCCTCCCTCCTATCCAGATATTCAGGTCACATTTCTGTGCCCTGCCCCTGCCCCTACTCTATTTTATTAAAAAATAATAATAATTTCTTCTTATAAACTGTAGCAAACTGCTTGTTACACATGTAGCAAACAGATGCTACAGTCTATACCCTGCCTGTATAGAGTGCTACAGCACTCATATTTAACTTAAAAAGTAAAATTCTTCTTATAATCTGTAGCAAACTAGCAAACTGCTTGCTGAAAATATAGCAAACATCTGTTACATTTTATACCCTGCCTGCATGTACAGTGCTAAGGTTTTAGTTTGATTTTTTTTTACTTTTGAGCTGTAGCAAATTTCTTACTACAATGTAGCAAGCAGTTGCTAAAGTTTAGACCCCACATGGTGTGCTACAGCACTCAGGTTTGACTGCAAATGCAATACCGGCTTTTAAAGGCCAATTAGAGATCAGGATTGGCTGATCGTGGGCCCCTCCCCAACACTTTGCACCTGGGGCAGCAGCCAGTCTTGCTCCTCCCTAGCTACAGTACTGGTTACAGAAGTTAAATGAATGTTCAAGCCACAAACCTAGATATTTAAAGGATGTTGTTTCTACTGGGGTATTATTGTGATCAGTGATACTGAGATTTTTAGGATTTTTTTTCCAGCTTTTGTATGTTCTAGATATCTTTTTTGGGGGGGGGTTAGGAGTAGATTATGTCTGTTTAGCTAAGAATTGATGGAGTAGATATCAGACTGAATCTGGGTTTGAGCATTTGAATGAGAGAGACTGGATCGAAAAATAACCATGTCATCAGCATAAGTAGAGATAGGAAGGATAGGGTCATCAGAGAGTAGTTTGTTAATAAAGATTGAAAACTACACTAGGGCAAATATGGAGCATACCCTTTTTGTAAGAGGAGCTGGAGGTGATAGGGATCAGCCAGTTTTGACTCTGAAATATCTAATTGTTAAAAACACTTGGAACCAGTTGACAGTGTTGGAGCTAACTCTGATTTCTTGGAAGGAGTAAAGGAGCAGGGGGTGATCAGTATGTTTTTGGTAAGGCCAGTGAAGAGTGCTCTTGAAAGGTATCCTTCATCCGTGTTGAGAAGGATCTCACCTGTAAGTGACCACAGTACTGTCATGATGCTCCAACCAGCCCAGAATCAATACTGTTTAAGAGCAAAGAGGTTGGTACAATGTGTTGTAGATTAGTTTTTTTTTAATATTTTCTCAAAGTGTAGGAAGGATGGAGATACGGCAGATGTGGGAGGCATTTTCTGGCTGAGGCTGTTTGGGAAGGGGTTTGACAAGAGCAGTTTTTCATGTGTTTGGCATTGTATTTTGAGTTAAGCAAAAATTATAAATGAGAAGAATATGTGGTAGCAAAGTCTTTCCATACTGAGATGAACCAGGGAGTAGATTGTCTGCACCAGAGGATGCATCCATGGTATGTTTTCTAGTAGTGCGCCAAGCTCTTTGTGAGTAATTTCATTAAAATATAAGAGAGGCATAAAAGATGAGGGGCTGGGTGAATTGGAGAAAGAGAGAGAGAGAAAATGAGGTTGTGGTACTAGGGAGGTGGCTGAATTCCTTGAGAAACTCAGAGGTTGACAGTTGGCCTCGAGAGTTCTGGATGGTGATAGGGGAGGAGGTGGGATCTGTTGATTTTCTGTTTGTAAGAAGACTTACTTCCTGCCAGAAGTGTTTGGGTTTGAAATAATTGTTTTTGTGCCTGTGTATGGTTTGGTTAGCTAGAATATGTAGAAAACTGAAGGTAGCATGACTTTGGTGAGGGGTTTTGCCTCCATGAAGACTATGCATTGTCCCTAAGTTTATCAGAGCTTTCAATTCAGTGATTAGACAAAAATGTTTGTTGTATTTGAAAATGAGGTGCTTGAGAAGGAAGAATTTGCCCTGATTTTGAAGGAAGGTCTGTGCAAGAGCTGTTGCAGCTGAGTAGGAGTTCTATAAGTTGTTAATGGGAGACCAGACAATACTTGTAATGTGTTTTTGATGTTTTTCAATATTGGTGATCAATCTGGGTCTGAACTTAACTATTTTGGGGGACAGTTTTCATGACTAGAGGATAATATAGAAGGTTATTGTGGAGTAGTCACTGCATGAGGGTCGAAGAGATATTTTGGAGAGAATGGTAGGGTTGTTATTTTGGTTACCAGATCCAGGAGGGTATGGTAATTGGTTACGAGATTTAGATGGGTAGTGCCATTTATTAACTGTAAGAAGTTGATAAAGGCTAGCAATTTATCAATGTCATTTCTCATGGGAAACTCTGTAGTTTAGGTTAAAATTGCCAAGAATAACAATATTTTTGTACTTGTGAAAAGCTGAGATGATGGTAATAAGACATTTAAAATTGTTGAGAGGCTGGAGGAGGAAGGCAAATGAATACTATTAGAAGGTGACTGTTTTTCCTGGAAGCAAGTTTCAGAAGGATCCAGATGGGTTCAATGTGTCTGAGGAGGCAATTGCCTTGAAATGATAATTGAGTTAAGGTGATTTTTACAAAGGATGAGAGCCTTCCTACCTTGCCTTTTGCCAGGTCTCATATTTTGGATGTATTTGTAGGGAGGAAGTAGGTGCTTAAAATTATGGATCTTTTGTTTGAGCCATGTTTCAGTGCAGCTGTGATAATGGAGTGGTTTGTAAGGAAGTTGTTTATTTGGTCAAGTTTATTAGAGATACATTTGGTGTTAATTAATGTACAAGAGAGTAGAAAAGTTGTGGGCATTCTGTGCTAGGAGGGACCTGAATTGTATTCAGTGTTGACTCTGAGAAGGAGTATGAGCAAGACAGGGGGATTTATAGAAGTGTTTAAGAAGTCTGAAGTGGGAGTTGCTGGAGGCTGGTAGGTTTGGAGGAGGTGAGGTAAACAGAGTGTGTAATTGGAGTTGTGTGTAAGTGGTGGGTGGAGAATGGCGTGTGTAAAAGAGTAGAGTAGGTCATGGGGTTCAGGTGGGTGATTGCAGGACTTTGTGATAGGATACTGAAGGGAAGGTTGAGAGATGAGGATACCAATGGTATAGTGTAGGGGGTTAGAGGTAAGAAGAGTAAGACAGTGAGGCAGTGAAGCATGATGGACTGGAGTGGTAGAAAGTGGGTTCTGAAAGTAAGTGGCAGAAGTCTATGATGTTGGGCCAGGACTAGAGACTATATATGGGAAGGTGAAGGGTTTGTGAATGATGTGTTGTTTGTTAGTGGTTATATGTAAAACTGGATGGAAGATTAGAGTGGGAATATATCACATTAAGTTAATTGAGGAAGTGGATTATAAGTTTAGTGAAGTTGTGTGTACTTTTAATGGGTGGACGGATGTCAGTAGTAGGATGGTGGAGACAGGGATGTATAAACTGGAGAGGCCCAGGGTGGCTGGAGAACTGGGGGTGGGAGAGGAGAAAATGTAACATTCCTCCTCCCAGCTGGAATCAATCTGTGAAGGTGTGCATACAGGGGATTTACAGGTCAACAGCCCAAGCACAGTATTGGTCAGACAAAAAAAAAATCTAAAAAAATAACCCCTTTAATGGTTAGAGCAATAAGTGTTCATCTTCAGGAAGAAACAATTGTGCAAAGTGATCTTCTGATTAAACAAGCCAATGAGAACAAGTCCCCTTGCAGGATCTTGAGTAAATACATCCTGTTTCCCTGGGTAAGGAAGATGAGCTATTAAACTACACTCTGCCGAGATGAGGGTGAAGAAGCTTGAGTCATTACTGCCTTATTTAAAACATGGAACAACGTGTCAGTAATAAATTTGAACAGAAGAACACATGTATTGACGTACTTGCTCAGGAATGGCCAGAAATTGCCTTTACTTTATTCAGGTTAAACTTGAACTGTTGGTAAAGTAAAGGGAGGTCAGGACCAACCAGGGATTCCACCTGTGTAGTCAGCAAATAAAAAATAGAGCAACTACCTGTAAGAAAGTTAATGAGGCAAATTAATGACAGAAAGTGTTATGTATCAATTACTTTAGGAAGGGTAGATAGACTTATAATAGAGAGGGAGAAAATGGAGTGGAAGAAACCTAATTGTATTATAGAAGGTACAAAGGTCAGTACATTCCTGTCAGTAAAAAAAAAACACATTACAAAGTGCTTATCATCAGATGCAGTATTTGAAATATTTGTAATTTTAAATGGTGACAGGAAGTAATATACGTATCATAATTAATATATAGCAAACACTAACAAAAACAACATGGTGTTTAGAAAACCAGGTGACTATAATTATCATTATCTAACTAAATACAAGAATTAGCTAATTAACAACAATACATTAGGGAAAATGTAATGCAGTGCTCAGCTCAACCTAGGTATACCATAAGATAATTACAAAACTTAAACTGATCTAGAAATCAGAGGTAATTCAAAGGAATAAACATACTTGTGTACATTCAAGCAAACAGAGAAAATAGAAGGAGAATCACACATAAGTCAGAACGGCAGCTACATCAACTAAAATAGATACGTTAACATGTTAAGAAAATATATCACAAAATGAAGCAAAAAAAAAAAAGATTCTTGAAGATGTGGCTAAGGAAAGGAAATGGAACAGGAACAGTGACTTGTTTATATGTATTCACATTAGCAGGTATATGACAGAATGGAGTTTGTTACACAACCAAAGTATTATGATAGGACATTCACTGTGAAGCACTCACAAGTAATAACGTCTGTCTTTGTGGGTGATGAATAAAGTCAGAAGTGTGATTGTATACACAGCTGACTGCTCACATGAAGCAAGTGTTCACATACAGCACTAAGGATGCAGTTACTTGTGCGTAACAATGCCAAAAGGTATCGCTTACATATATGGTGATAAAGTGCACTTTTGTGTAGACATGTATGTTCAGTATTGCTATGAGCCATGTCACTGTACTGTTCCCATGTCCAACATAATATGTCTGAACACACATTTATACTATGTGTGGTGAAAGCATTTCATCCAGCGTGGCCAAGCAGTCAGATGTTTTTACGTGTGTGTGTGTGTGTGTGTGTGTGTGTGTGTGTGTGTGTGTGTGTGTGTGTGTGTGTGTGATTCTTTAGACATATCCCTGTACTAAAACCAACAGCAAAGTGCTGCTCAAGCAGTTACATTTGGGCCTGGAAACAAAAGATAAATAAAAAAATCCCAAATCACATCTGGAACCATCCACCAACAACTGTATCAAAGAGTTTGAAACCCACCTCAACTATGCACAATATGGGGGATGGTGGGTGGGTGCTACCACTGAGCTAGTGAGAAATTTGAACATCTACTGTTATAGGCAAGTAGGGCTTACTTATCTATACTATATTCATCATTCGCACTGCCTCAGTGGCATTTTGGGTAGATTCCCAAAGCTTCCCCTACCTGGTAGGTGGAGGGATAAGGACCCAGGAGCCCTTGGAGAATGGTCCAAGCAAATCCTGTTGTAGACCTTGAATAGGAATGTAGTTTGTAGTGCTTTGTGAAAGTATGAACAGAGGGCCAGGTTGCTGCCTGTAGAATGCTTCTAGAGTCAATCCCTTTCCAATTTGCCATCAAAGTAGATAAAAAGCCCTAAACAAGTGAGACTTAATCTTGCCTAGAAGAGATTTACCTTGGTGGAAGTAACAGAAAACAATAGCAGGAAATGATCATTGTATAATAATTTGCTTAGAGACAGGCTGACCTTTCTTAGACTCCATATAGGAAAAAAAAACAGCTGTTCAGCATTTCTAAAAGATTTGTTTTGTCAAGGTAATACCCGCGCTCCTGTGTACATTCAAGGTATATAGAATATTTTCTCTCTTGTTTTGTCAGTATAGAAGACTGGGAGATTGATGGCTTGATTCAAGGCAAATTCAGAAACAACTCTAGACATAAATAATGGCTTAGTGAATAACATAACCCTGCCCTTGTGAAAAATCAGATAGCGTTGGCCCACCATGACAACTTGCAACTCAGAGACTCACCTTGCAGAACTCAGACCAGTGAATAAAATAGTCTTTTAAGTAATTAACCGTAAATCAGTCTGAGAGGCAGGTTCAAAAGGAGATAAGGTCAATTTTTCAAAATGAAGTTGAGATCTCAGGAAGGAGAAATTTGCTTTTGAGGGGGGCCCACATGCAACACTCCTTTCATAAACTGGCCACAAAAAGAGATGAAAGATGGGAATCCATAGGCAGACAAGCTGGGATGGACAAAAAATGCACTTTGATAGATGCAAAAGACAAACCATCATAGCTCACACAAATATTTTAAAACCAGAGCAGATGAACTCCTTTCAGGACCTCTGTTATTGATAAGGTCCCACCTAGAAAACCTCTTGGAACAAGTGCTTAAAATATATCAGAATAGACTCATCCAGGCTGTCAGATGCAATTGCTTTAAGTTTGGTTGTACCATTCACCCCTGATGCTGTGTGAGCAGATCTAGTTTGTAAGGAAGCTTGTAGTAAGTGCCCTTGGCCAACTCCATTAAAAGAAAGAACCAACCTTACCTGGGCCAAAAGGGGTTACCACAATGATCTTTGGTTAATTCTTTCTGAATCTTTAGAAGTACCTTGGGAATCATTGGAAGGGTGGAAAGGCATGCAGGAAGATTTCCAACCATGGGAATGATACAGCATCTGTCTTCCAAGCATGGCCAGAATTTTTTTCAGTTGTCTGTTTTGAAAGGAGGTGAACAGAGCTACATAAGGTATTTCCCACATGTGGACCAAGTCCTGAAAGACCTCCACTCAGACCTTCCATTCATGAGGGTCTGTCCAGAATCTGCTTAGTCTGCTACCACTGTGTTTTACTCTGATGGCATGTATGAGGCCTTGACAGTCTGGAAGTGTTGCACAGCCAGCTCCCAGACCATCATTGCCAACTGGCAAAGAGATTTATGACCTTGAACCCTCTTGTTTGGTCAAGTACCACATCACAGAAGTGTTGTCTGTGACCGCTAGAAGAGGACACAGAGACTACAAGAGGTGAAGAATTTTAAGGCATGAATCACTGCCAACATCACCTTTACATTTATGAGTTTGGTGTGTCCTGAAGACCCTACAAGCTTTGTACTTGAACTCCCACTCCTCCTGCAAGTCTGAAGAGTCTGTATGGACATAAGGTCTGAAGAGAAAAAGGGAGTCCTGGATTCAGAGATAGTTGATCCCTCCCCCACTGCAGTTCCTATTTCACAAATCTCAGTACCGGTATCTGGAAACCCAAGGGATAAAGGTGCTCAGTTCAACAATTCTTCAAGCATCATTGACTTTTTCTCATGTGTAGTCTGGCTAATGGTATCATAACAATAATTGATTCCATGAGGCCCAGAATTATGAGGAAGTCTCTTGCTGTAAAATCAAACAAAATGCCCAGATAAGTCAGAATGTTGTCTTCTGGCAGGAAGGCCATCCTCTTTTACTGTGGCTATCCAATACCCCCAGGAAAACAATTCTTTAATAGTGTGTGAGGAAGGGCTTTTAAAGGTTCACTTTGAAGGCCAAGTGGGAAAGGAGAGATGCAAGCTTGTCTCAGGACTCCAAGCACCTGGATACAGAATCTGCACAAATAAGCAAGTCAACTAAATAACGGTTCTGCAATAGGCAACCTCTGGGGCCAGACACTTTGTAAGCACTTGCGGTGCAGTAGACAGCCCAAAGATTAATTAATGGAGAAAACAGATAATGTAAGCCAGACACAGCAAATCTCAAACATTTCCTAAAATTAAGAGCAATAAGAATATAATAACCGTCCTTCAGATCTATCAAAATGACAATGGTCTGGAAGCAACAGTAGGACCAATGATAAGGTGAACATTTTGAATTTAGGAACGTTTATAAAGGTGTTATAAAGGACAAATCTAGGACAGGTCTCTAGCAATGCCCCTTTCTGGTACCAAAAAGAGTATGGAGTAAAATCCTTTGTCTTTGTGTACTGCAGGCACTGATTCTATGACCCCTCCTTCAACCATGTGATGGAGCACCAAAGGAAACATCTCTTTCTGGTCTGGTGAGTGTGTGGAAATTCCCATGAAAGGGGGAAGATAGTACAGGTGTGTGAGTTCCACTTACCTGTAACAGTAGATGTTTGCAGAACACACTGCCTTACTCGCATATGTTACCTCCCTTGGGCAGTCTGTCAATGCTTGGTACCCCTCCCACTGCCTTTCTATGAGTGAGAAGGACAAATCACATGGCAGGACTAGAACAGCCCTTCGAACTTACAGACAGGACTCTGAGTTTTCTAGGGTCTGACAAGAAGAGCAGATGAGAACACAAGCTTTGTCAACACCTACTGTTCATACCAAAGGCCACACAGACACCTTCTATTTTTTTAACTTCTATTTTCCGAATGGAGAGATGCAAGCAAGGGAAAGTAGTAATGCTGAAACTGAATTCATCCTCAAGTCTTGGTGAGTACCTTCACGAGGTGGACCCTGTTTTTCACAAAATCTCACCCAGGTGACACTGATATATAGACTGTATTTATATAGTATATCTCATGGACAGAAATAGGTTAAAATTAAAAAAGTTAGCTGGGTGCACAAGACCCAGGATAAAAAAGGGCCCAATCCTGGTAGGCACACTGCTGCCAGGACTGGAAAAGATGACAGTGTAGAATCCTCAAAATACAGAAGCATTCCTACAATGGGGCTAGGCCAGGCCCAGGGGAAGGATGGCCTCCTGTTGTAGAAGGAAGTTGTAATCCACAAAATCACAAAAACTAATAGGCCAAAGAAGAGCCATCAAGATGATAAAGTGGACTATTGAGGATAAAAAAGAAATTATGTATTGTTACTATTATACCAAAAGCCCAGAATTTCCAGACGCAAGATATACAAAACGATTAAGAGAGAAATCAGAGGAAAGAAAAATACTTCCATAAGAAAAACTGTCAGAAGCTTCAAATAAAAATTTGTATTTAGTAATACAATAGTTTTGTGAAAAACAGTATATCGATCAAGAAACATTGATCTGTTTAGAAAAAGAAGCATCTGAAGAAGTGCAAAAATATAAACAACAAAGAGATTTTTGAAAAGTATAAAAAAGAAATATGGACATGGGAAAGAAAGAGAGATGTGATATGGTGCAATATTTATACAAAGGAGAAAGCCAAATTAATCAATACAAAGAAAGCAGTCACAAATATATTCAAAGAGAAATACAGGCAAAGGCATCCAGATATGGCAAATTTCACAATAAAAAAATAATATCACAAAGAGGCAAGGGAGCCCGCAGGATTTTTTGCAGGGGGGTGCAAACCCAGAGCCCCACCCACATAGCTCTCCCCGCCCCCTGCCAACACAGCTCCGCCCAAGTCCACCCACCCAAGCCCCGCCCACACAGCCATTCCAGTGTCCCATTACTTGGCTATTTCTCCCCATTTGCCGTAGACACTGTTCAAATCTCTGTGTGCAAACTGTTTTATGCTTTAGTTCTACAATGATTACAGGCAGTTGGATTTAATTTACAACTTTTATTTCAAACATTATAGCCCAAACACTGATAGACATTTACTAAACCTAAACAAAGCAATAGTCTTACGATGAAAACAGACCTGGCATTAAAGCTTCTCTACTTTTGAAACTCACATTCAATGAAACAGCATTGAAACCCACATTCAAAGAAAATGCATCTGGCCAGTGGCAGGTTATTTACCTTTGAACTGTTTTCAAGCAATAGGCTCCTTGCACACTGTTAGGGCCATGCAAAAGTTATTTGATTTACCTGATTGTATTAATTATAATATATAATATATAATTGAATTATATCCCTTGTATTATACAGCAACACTTGTTTGAGTGTGTTTTAAATTTATAGTTTTGAACATTTTTCCAGTAAGCAATGAAACAAAACATACAAACCAATAATGACAAACTGTCCAATTCAGAACATTTCAACCATAAAAGGCCACTCATTACAATCCACCAATATCAGTCAATACACACAATCTCTGCCGAAGTAAAAGTAATCTGAATAATTCCACATTAAAGATATCTGAAACTAATGTAGAGGTTGTTGCTAGAAAACAACTGTATATTTTAGTGTTTCATCTACAAATTCAGTGCCTGCTGCCGTCAAAGAATAAATTGCCTATGTTAAATTAAAAAAATGGTAAGCTGGTATATTGCAATAGAAAATGGATGGCAAGCTGAAAAACAGGTTCATAGTTATTAGGCATCTCATCCAAAGGAGGACATCCTCAGGACTGCAGCATACAAATGTATATGCTGTAGGAATAGAACCTCAAGCCTCTACATTAAGATGCAAGTATTCTACTTGTGGTGCTACTAACATAGCTTTAAAACTTTATACCATAATAGAGATACCATTTGCTAAACAAAACAGTTGCACATTGTAAATAGACTTGGCATGAGCAGCAGTAAACTTTGCTTCCCTTAAAACTCACAGTTCCTTGAAAATGCACTTGAAAATAAATTCCACCTGCTAACTCTAACTTGGGCATTTCACTGTCTCTCTCTCTCTCTCACACAAACATACCACACCCCTCAAGGCCTCAACCTTAGTGCAAGAAATCTGGACAAAGCCTAAAATAAATAGGGACAGATGATAAATATGGCTCTCATAAACTTAGAAAATTGCAAGAGTAACAGGATTTGTGTTAGTATGCATTTTTCTAAATGATATGACATATAAAACTGAAATGTCTCTCATTATTTAGCGACTTCAATCCTTTTTAGGAGGAATATGGGGCAAAAATGTGGACATTCTGCAAAAACCTGGACAGCTGAGGGGTATGCTACCTCCCTCTTATACACACACCAAATAATTCTGGTCAGACTTGAATTAGTTCTGGGAAGGTTGCACTGAACGGCACCGTGCTTGATCTGAAGTGGGTGAAATCCTGGTAGCCAGTGATAACTGTGATCTGCAGCTCAGCAATGTGGAGCATTAAAGTATTTTTAGCAGAGCATTGTTTCATCACTACCTATTGTGTTTGCACATAAGCTGTAGTTATTTCAAACATTTGCCTTTTTTGATTACTACAGAGTACATTTACCCACCAGAGCTATTGTGTTTTGACTTCAGTGTGGAGCTTACCTAGTTGTTGCAGGGCTTGGCTTTTAAGTAAGGTAGCAATGCTTATTTACCATATACCATTAAAGCCACCCAACTACAAGTGTACTAACACACAGACACTGCTATAAGACACTGGTCTCCAATAAAATGCAATGAGCTTCTGAAAATACTGTAATCCTGTCCTTTTATTACAAATACTGTCATATGCATTTCAATACCCAAGGCTTATACATTATCTAGTTATGTAAATATTCTCTGCATGGCAAAAACGAAAAGGCTTTCAATGCTGGTAATTCTTTAACAGTATGCTTACTAAAGCTTACTTGCATCTTACAATCTCCGACAAGCTTACCTGATGTTCATTAAATCATGGCTACTTAAACAGAGCAACAGGGCACTGTGACAGCATGCAGTTCCTGAATAATAAGAAGCATAAATCAACAGTATAAAAATCTGATAGAAACCAGAACATTCTGCAAAATCAAGGACAGATGAAAAGCCACGGTCGTATTTGTGATCTACCTTGGATGGGGGAATACTCTGCACACTTACACTGCATAACTGCTCCTTGCCTTCCTTGGACACATCCAGAGCCACTACAATGGGGGGTGGGGTGCAATAAGTATGTCATAATTTGAAATGTCTCTGGCTGACAGTGATGGCTCTGACACTCATACCTCTCAACTTCAGAGCAAGAAATCTGGGCAAAGCCATACATAGAACTAGAAGTGGGACACAGGCCCAAAAATAAGGCCAATTTTTAAATATTGCTCTTATTAACTTAGATAATAGAACAGTAGTAGATCTTACATTAGTACGAATTTTCTGAAGGGTATAAAATCTGAAACTCAAATGTCTGCCATTATTTTCTAACTTCAATCTTTAATGACTTGCCACTAATTTGCCAGAAAACCACAATTTTATGAAAAACGGACCAAAATGTGATGCAAAAATATAAAGTTGCCACACAATACAGCTGGGAACCTGTCAGAAAAGGGACACCTTTTTAATATTAACATTGTTAACTTGAGCAGCTAACAAAATAAGAACATCTACATGCATTTCTGAAATAAAAGTAATCTATAACTCTGATCATTACAGTTATATATAATTGTAAACCCTCCACATTATCTTCCAAAATTGCCATTTTGGAGGAGGGATTATTAGGGGAGAGCAACATTTTGAGCCAAAATTGGGGACAATTGAGAGGTTTGGATATTCCTAATCTACAAAGTGATTTGCACGTACCTCTCAACCTCTTAATGCAGGAAATCTGGACAAGGCCAAATATATTGGGGGAACATACAAACACTATTAAAATTGCTCTTTTATAAACTTAAGACAGTCTTGCATTAGCATGCATTTTTCTGAAGGTTATGACGTCTGAAACTCAATGTCTGTCATTTAGTGACTTCATTCCTAAATGATTTGCTAGAAAACCACAAATTTTATGAGGAATAAACCAAAAATAAGAAGCAAATATCTATTAATTCTGCAAATATATGGACAACTGAGAGGTATAGTTCAACCCAGGCTGTCTGAGTTTGCTGCCCCCCCTCACAAAATCATGGTTGAATGGAGCCTCCCCCCTGCAGCCATTCCATTGTCCCATTCCTTGGTTATTTTGCCCCATTTACCATAAACACTGTAATGTGCATACTGCTTTACTTCTGTGATGATTTAGATTTCATTTGAAAGTTTTATTTTGCATTTTACAGCACAAACCCTAATACATATCTGTTAAACAAAGCAATGCAGTCTCACAATGAAAATAGACTCAACATTAAAACTTCTCTGCCCTTGAAACTCACATGCATTGAAACAGCACTGAAACCCACATTCAAAGAAAATACATTTTGCCAGTGGCAGATAAATATTAACTCTGGGCTGTCTTCAAAATCATAGGCCCCTCGAACATAACATACACATGCTCTTTGATACACCTTCCTGACTGTATTACATTATATTCCTTGTACAATACAGTACAGTTAGAGGGCATTTTAAATTTATTGTTTTGAACATTTTTCCAGTAAACAACGAAACAAAATGCATACACCAATGACAAAACTGCCCAATTCAGAACATTTCCATCATAAAAAGTCTACTCAACCTTCTATAGTCCACCAGTATCAGTAAAAAATATGCACAATCTCTGAAGTAGTAAAATCCACATTAAAGAAATTTGTAACTAATAAAGAGGTTGCTGCTAGCAAACAACTTTATATGTCATTGTTTAATCTACAAATAAAGTGCCTGTTACCCTTGAAGAATAAATTGCCTTTGTTGCATGCAATAAAAAAATGATAAGCTAGTAATACCGCAATAGGGAATGGATAGCAAACTGATAACAGGTTCATAGTTGCTAGGTATCTTTGCCAAAAGGACTGCAGCATCCACCCCCTTTACAACACAGTACAGTATCAGCAATGCATCTACCTACTGTGGGAGTAGAACCCACAGCCTTCAGCATCAAAAGCAAGTAAACTATCTGTTGTGCTATTAACAATGCAAGCAGACTAAACATAAGCAGCACTAAACTTTTGTTCCCCTGCAGCTCTCAGCTCCTTGTAAAATCTACTCGACACTCAGCTGTATCTCTGAACTTTGCAGCACAAGAAATCCGGAAAAAGCCAAAATTTATTGGGGGGGGGGGACAAAAGGCCAAAAACCAGGGACACATTTTAAACATTGCTTGTATAATGTTGGAAAGTTGCTAGAATAAAATGCTGCGTTACCACCATACATTTCACTGTCACGTCTTGAACCCAGGGAACCCTGTGCAAAACAGTCAGAGCAATATACCACTATGCCAAATCAGCTGTTTTGTGAAAGAGGAAGATTGAAACTTAAATGGCTACCATTTAGTGAATTCAGTTCTCACCATAGCACAGCTGTCAACCTCTTAGCACAAAATACTTGAACAAAGCCAATACTGGGTGAATACAGCCCCCAAACATTCAGTGAATTCAGTTCTCACCATAGCTCTCAACCTCTTAGCAAAAAACACCCGGACAAAGCCAGTAATGGGGGAATATAGCCCCCAAACATATTCAGTGAATTCAATTCTTACCATAGCCCTCAACCTTAGCACAAAACCTGGATGAAGCCAATAAATACCTGAACAAAGCCAATACTGGGTGAATACAGCCCCCAAACATATTAAGTGAATTCAGTTCTTACCATAGCTCTCAACCTTAGCACAAAACCTAGATGAAGCCAATAATGGGGGGGAATACAGTCCCAAAGACAGGGATACATTTCAAATATCCATCTTGTACACTTAGAAAATTGATAGAATAAAAGCTTTTGTTACCATGCACTTTCTGAAGAATATGAAGTCTGATATTGAAATGAGTGTCCATTTTTTTAACATTTGTTAACCAGGAAAGTCTGACTTGGTAAAAAAGCTAATTTTTAGCAGAGGCGCAGGGAGAAAGCCAAGAAACAAACCAGAGAACATGTAGCTGTCAGGCAACAAGGACACAAATACAGAAACCACAGATTTTATGAGGAACAGAAAAAGTATGAGGGAAAAACCTGCAACATTTTTACAAATGGTGGTGGGTAGGGAATTCAGGCTCTTGCCACTTGGGCTGAAGGTACAGGGTTCAAGCCTTATTCTCTACCCACCACCATGTAACACCTGGGGCATTTCACACACACACACACACACACACACACACACACACACACACACACACACACACACACACACACACACACACACAGACATGCTACTCACTCTGAAATTGTCCCATCTTCTGTCCGTTTCCTCCCGCTTGCGAATCCGTCCGTTTCAGGTCCCATCTTCCGTCCGTTTCCTCCCGCTTGTGAATCCGTCCGTTTCAGTTGCCGCTCGTTTCCTCCCACTTGCAAAACCGTCCGTGTAAGTTCCCACTCGCAAACTTGTAAATATGAGCGATGATGTCAGCACGCCCGCGACTGGACTTTTTAAAGAAGAACACATGATGTCAGCACGGACTTATTTCTTCTTAAAGAAGAACGCACTAAAAAAAAAAAAAAACTTCTTTTTAAATTATAGCATTAACTAGTCAGCCGATTCCAGGGGGGTGCAAGTGCACCCCCTTGCATCTGCCTGCGGGCGCCCTTGCAAAGAGGGACTGTAGAAAAGAATATAAGTAAAGCAGAAGTTAAAAAAATAGAAGGTGAAGTTATGGAGTACCTGCGAAGTGAGGGATTTGGTGTAGAAGGTCTAACACAGGTTGCATCACAGCAAGATGGAATGAGTCCCCAAAGTAAGGAGAAACAGGAAGATCAGGAGACATCGAAGTAGAAATATGGACAGAGATTTAATATGGTATAATATTTATGCAAAGGAGAAAGCAAAACTAACCAATACAAAAAGAGCAGCACCAAAAATATTTGAAGAGAAATAGAGGCAAAGGAATCGGGTTATGGAAAACTTTACAGTACAAAAAATAAGACGACCGCTATTTCTCTGTGTCTTAAGTTGTATAACTGGTTTTACATCCTGTGTGTTATCTGACTATCTCAAGGATTACTTGCATAAAATTAGACCCTCTTAGTAAAAGTCTGCATATCATTGCTGGAGCCTTCCTGTGTCCTGAAAGAGTGCTCTTCAAACTATCTGGAGATATACAGAGCTAAGTATATTTTTCTGGCACTTCAGGGTTGTGTACTGTTAATTGTTGTTTGACTAATTTTATATCATTGCCGGCTGACTTCAGAGTTGTGCACTGTTATTTTTGCTTCATTGTATAATTTTTCAGATCTCTGCAGAAGGTGTTTTTTTTTTCCCCTACCCACCCTCTCTATTCCTGTCTTGTTTAAATTTGGAGGCTTTTGCAGTTGCCTGCCCCCACTGTAGATTTGATCTGGGACACTCCCCCCAGTCCCATCTCTTTACCTCATTCTACCTAATAGACTCCTTCTGCACTTGTTTTTAGTCATTTTTAATTTAATTGCATTTTTTTAAACTGTTTGGTCTAACATTGCTACATACGCAAGTGTGCTAGCTTGCACTGCATTTGAATTGTTTTTACTGCTGTTTTAGCTACTTTTCTGTATATATATCTATATCTATATATATATATATATATATATATATATATATATATATATAAAATCTAAGCCTGTTTCCTACCTTTCCTGTAACTAGTGTAGTCCAGATTCAGATTTGCTGTATCCAGGACTGTATGTAAGCTTCTGAGCCCCCCCCAAGCTTTCTGTGTTGGAGGGAAGCCTTCTAAATTATCAGTGGGAGAGGTAAGCACTAGGTAACCTATCTACCACATAAGGAGTGGTTCTGGCCCAGAAATTGTAGTTATTGGCCGTTTGGGCAGTTTTTCCATCTCTCTCAACTTTCTGATTTAAAAGCCCGCATTTGCACTTGTTCCCCCCTTTCCTGTAACTAGTTTAGTCCAGATACAGATTCTTAGTTTTAGCACTTGAATTTGCTTATTCGTGATCAGCACTTGTTCAGAACTTGTAAGCACTAAATAACCTACTAATTACTACAGCACTCAACCTTCCTCATTACCTAGAGGAAAACAGTTTTGGTACTTACTTTCCTCACTTGCTTAGAGAAAAACAGCTCTTGTACTCACTTTCCTCACTTATCTAGAGGAAAATAGTTTTTTATTCAGGCATGTCCAAGGGTCAGCTCCCAGTGTTCTCTCCTGTCTATCTGATGAATTTGGGCATCTTGGGGCAATGTAGAAATTGCCTCATGTACACAGACAACCCTCTCCTCCTACCACCCAACACTACAACCTGTGAGATATGCACTTATCTAACCAAACTGGAGGTAAAGCTCTCTCCAATCAAGAATGAACTTGACAGTCAAGAGGAGAAGGTAAATACTTGCACCACACCACACACATCACATAGTCTCACTAAATCTACACCACCAAAATCCACACATAGAAACACAAAAACATTCACGGAGGCTCTCAATAATAATCTTCTCAAGCAACAGAGACCTCCAAAGCAGAAATGCAAGCAACCTCCTCCACCCCCCCAACACAACCCAAATTACACATAGCCCGCAGACTCAGTGTGCCACTCAACCTCAGCCAATAAGGCAAAACAACGTACCCAACACACTAGTCATAGGTGACTCTATATTCAGGCACACTGATGTCCCACTCACCAGGCTAAACAAGGAGAAGGTTACTGTCAGCTGCCTGTCGGGTGCCAGGATCCGCCACATAACCTCCACACTCAGGTCACTCCACAACAAGTACAAATATGACTCTGTCATCGTCCCTGTTGGTGTGAATGATCTGAGACATACCTCCCTGGACTACATGAAAAGAGATATGGAAGAGCTCTCCAATCTTGTAGCCCAGGCAGGTATGACCCTAGCCCTGAGTAGAATTCTGCCATCACCCAGAATGATGCCGCAGTACAAGGACAAAATGATTGACTTCAACAATTGGCTAAACTTCTGGTGTCATTCTAAAGGGATCCAGTATCTGTCTGCCTGGGATGACATGGTTGACAGGCCACGATGCTTTGTCAGAGATGGCCTGCACCTGTCACCCCTGAGATTCCGGATACTGGCTAAGGTTCTTGTCAGCCCTATAGTGCCTTTTTTAGGCATGGTTCAAATGACAAATTCACCACTGTAACAGGAACAGGCAAACAAAAACTGAGGGTGATGATACTCAATGCTAGAAGTCTAAATCTCAAAATACACTCACTCGAGGCACTCCTTAAAATGGAGAACATCAATATCTGTGCAGTGACTGAGACCTGGTTCAAGGCTCCAGAGAGTACCCCTGCACTACCAGGCTATAACTCATACCACACTTTTCGGCCATGTAACCTGGACCAGAACACCAAAGGCGGAGGTGTGTCCATATTCATTTAGGATATCCACACCTCCAGGCTAGTTGCTGCTAAGCATAATGCAGCCAAGGTTATCCAAGTGCAACTAACTCTGGGCAAAACTGCAATCCAAATTGTAGCTTGCTACAGATCCCCCACCATGCCCCGGGATTCCCACTCCACTTTTCTTGATGTACTGGAAAATATTAGGGTTCAACCAAACACCCTAATAATGGGAGATTTCAATTAACCCACCATTACCTGGGAAAACTACTCATGTACCAACTCCTTCACTCAACGCTTTCTGGAATTCATAAACTCCAATGCCCTGGATCAACTTATCCATACCGCCACCAGGGGCAACAATATCCTAGATCTAGTCATTACCAACATGAGTGACTGGTGTTCCACACCTGAAGTCAACTCCTCATTGGTCCGATCCATCCATAAGCTAATTACCCTAGATATCCACATCCTGCTCCCACCCCCCCCCCATTAAGGAAACCATGGTAAAAAATTTCTCCAAAGCCAACTTCATGCTTCCTAAGACAGAAGTGGTGAACTTCATGACACCCATGCAGATGGACAATACAGTTACGACTACTGAATCCTACACAATTACACTTTATAAGCACTTACACAAGTGCATGGATCGTGCTATCCCAAACAGAACCAAGACGCTATCCTCCAAAAAAAGGAAGCCAATCTGGTGGTCCCCTGCCATAAACAAACTGTACAACAGAAGGAAAAAACTGTTGCAAAAGAGAGTAAAATCCCATGAGTGGAGGAGCTCCCTGGTCAGCCTCAGTAAGAAGCTGCGATCCCTGATAAAATCCTCCAAAGCTAGTTATGAAAACAAAATTGGCACTGATTCTAAAGACAACCACAAAGCATTCTATAGCTATGTCAAAAATCTCAATGGGAACACTCATATCTGCTCTGAGTTACAGCACAATGGCACTAAATATACAGACCTAACTGATATTGCCAACATCCTGGCAGATAGGTTCAGTGCTAACTTTACCTCCCTCTCACCCCCTAAAGAGCCCATCTCTATACTGGAAGAATGCAAAGTTCTTGTAATCACAGCTGCACAGGTAAAAACCACATTCTCCAAAGCCAAGAACACAGCATCCATGGGACCAGACAACATCCCAGGATGCGTTCTACATGAACTACAGAATGAACTGGCACCCCACCTAAGTACCATGTTCAATCATAGCTTCACCTCAGGCTTTGTGCCTGCTGAATGTCACACATTGCCATCCTGGCCTTAATGATAAATGCACAATAACATGTTTATTAAAACTAAAAAGATTGGATAGCTAAAGGAATGTGGTATGCTGTCTTCATATGTGCATGTGTGTGTGTATATATATGTATACACATAAATGCATGCATATAATGCTGTGAAATTAAAATATATACATAAAAATAGAGTATTTATTATTATAATATTGTATTTAATGAAAATATTTTTAATTAATGAGTTAGAGTGGTTAAAATGTTTTTTATCTATATATGAATGAGTATGAGGTCTATTTATAGATGCTGAATGTTTGAATATATACGTTTAAATAAATTTTTAATTAATTGTGTGAAGCTTACTTATTAGATGAATGATATTTCTTTAAGACCTTGATCATGTGATTTTTAAAACTGTATTTAAATTCAGAGTCAGTTTGTTAAATGTATCTCAAGAAGTCCAACAAATTGGTTGGACGAAAAGCACTTCATTAAAGTTGGTGTCCACATTTAGTACTTGGGTTTTGTTTTTTCGCTTGTAAGTTCATAGAGTGTGACATTATTCTGGAGCTTGTCTTTGTTTTGTCATACCACGGCTACTAATCTTTTGGACTCAACTCCTGAACTGTTTACTGACTTGACTAGAGAATCGGAGAGTGTAGGGAATTTAACTGCACTTATCCAACTTTTATCGCAACAAGCTGAATCTCTATCTAAAAGATTGGATGCTTTGGCACCCAGTCAACAGCATTCTCATTTTATCCCACAAACGCAGCAATCGCAGCATTTATGGCAACACGAGAAGTTAATGGGACTGTGCAACATATTTCGAACTATGGAAGCCAGCAGAATTTATCTAATACTTCCATTAATGGAGGGCAGCACAATTTATCTGAAATAACAACTATTTATGCTGAAGCTGCTGGCATTTCAAATGAGGGAAAGTCTGATGTTCAGCAGTCTTCACGGTCACAGGAAGTCCCAGGACTTATGGGGCTTCCTTCATTTAAAGACTGGTTGACATCTTCAGCCAGTTTGAATCTCATTGAGAATGTACAAGAAATAGGAAGCCCGGCTAGGGAAGTAACCATCATGCCGGACCTTTTGGATAGGTTAGACCACAATATGTTAAAATATAAAAAACTCAGTTTAGAAATCGAATACTTTCAGGAGTGTATTAAATTGGAGATGGTTCCTAAAGGCCTTCGAATATGGCAATTTCCTACTGGTCTGGTTCCAGATTCTCAATTTCATTTAGATCTGTTAAAGATGTTCAATCAACAAGGGCTACAATTACTTGGTGTCATGTGTAACCATTATAATATTATGTCAGAAGAACTTATGGTAATTATATCCTCACTTGACAGCCAGATAAAATCTCATGGCGACTTTGATAGATATAAATACGAGTATCACCATATTTTTAAGAGCATTGATCAACATATGGTTAAAATTAAAACAACAAAAAATTAAAAAACTTGAGAGACCACCTTCAGTATCGGGAAGGCACTGCCTATCCACGTCTCCCTCCCTCTCAATCTTGGTTTCCTAGACAAGGATTGGTTAATCACAATTCACTTATTAGGGAGGAACCAGTGGAAAACCATGCAATACCATCTGTACCCGAAGACATAAAATTAGATACTCCAGGGCCTTCAGAAGAGTCTGATGCAGTAAGAAAAAGTGACCGTATGAAAAATCAAAATCAGAACCGCGGTTTAAATAACTGTGGAATGAACAGAGAAAACAACTTTGGAATGAATGGACAGAATGGACTTAATAATCAACAAGCGACTGTTCGTTCACGGCAGGGTTTTCCGAAGGGCAAAGCACACTAGTTTCGCAACCACCGGAGGAAGAACAACAACAGGAGGTAACCCCTACCTCATTTTGTAGCAGAGAATTAGTTATTGTCAAAAATAGCCAAGGAGACTTTTCTATTTATAATTACTCATCATTTAATGTTTCTTTTGAACTGGCTGATGTTTTGGCAAAAGGTCTAAGTTTTGTTCCAACTACTAAAATGAATATTGCTAGCACAATATGTGATTTAAAGTTATTTGTCAGGAAACTGAATTTACATCAAATGTTGGGTACTCAGTCAAACGTTTATAATCAATTTAAGCTGCCTAGTTGCTTTAATCCACCTTTGCATTGTATGTTACAACTATTTGAAAAAGTCTGTGAACTTGATTTAAGAATGTTGTCTAAAACTGACAGAAAGCAGTCTTATAATTTAAATAAGTATGAAAGGGATTTATTTAATTCTCTCTGCACAGCTAAGGTACGGGTAAGCAAACCAGATAAAGGGGGGGACTAGTAATTATGGACTTAGATGATTACAAAGGATTCAATATATATTGAATTCGGAAGTATACTCAGAAGCATCCCTTCATGAATATAATGTGGCTAACCAGCGAATAAAACTTTATATTAATGATTTATATATAGAGGGTATGATTGATGTGCAAGTCTTTAATTATCTACAAGTGTTGGCACCTTTGACACCGGTTATGTTTGGGGTACCTAAGCTCCATAAAGATATTCATAATCCCCCGCTTCGACCGATAGTTGATGGTAGACAGGCTTCAACATATGCCTGGGCTAAGTTTGTTGATACCTCCTAAAAAAATATGCAGTGATGGAAAATGTAATCTCCAAAGATTCCTGGTCATTTTTGGATAGGCTTAATAACATGAAGTTTAATATGGCCCTTAATTTCCTTACAGTAGATGTTAAGGACCTTTATACATGTGCTCTTCATGACCAAAGTATAGAGTGGGTCAGTGCTAGAATGAGGAGTTTGGGTGCCCCAACCATGGAGATTTCACTGGTAGAAAAGTTATTAGATATCATTTTGAGCAATAATTATATAGTTTTTAATAAAACTTATTACTTGCAAATGAAAGAGGTAGCAATGGGCTCCCCCTGTGGATCTAGTTATGCAAATCTGGTTATGTCACTTTGGGAACATACTTTTATCATGGCCAGTGAGGAAATAAATAATACCATCAAATTTTATATAAGATTTCTGGATGATATTTTTATGCTAATAGAAGGCAATGATATTAGAGCAAAAGAATTGGTGGAGTATTTTAATAATACATCTGAATTTCTGCATTTTACTTACACCTTTCATGAACATCATATTTCATATTTGGATGTTGATTTGATTAAAAATTACACAAATAATAGTTTGAAAGCAAAAATATTTCAGAAATCTACTTATTCTAACACTTTCTTGCACCATACTAGCGCACATCCTAAATATCAAAAACGCTCAGTTGTGAAAGGACAGCTAGTGCGAGCTGCACGTATGGTGGCTGCTGACCAAGATTTCATAGGTGAATGTTTCAATCTTAAAACTATGTTTCTTCAAAGGGGTTACCCCCTAGAGCTCTTAGATGAACTAATAGATGAAGTAAGAATAAAGAGGCTCAATGGGGTTTATAGACTGCTTTTGAGACAAAATAGAAATGTAGGAATTGATATAGATAAGGTGGTAGGTAATGAAGAAATAATACCAGTCCTAAATAAATGTACCCAAGGTCAAAATTATAATCTAGCATATATTATGACATTCACCGCAGATTCTTATTATATTAAAAATATTATATGTAAGAATTGGAACCTGTTGGCAGAATATCTTAATTTATATACCAAGTTAGGTGAAATTCCTAAGTTTGTCTATCGTAAAGGATCCAACTTTAAAAGCCTTTTGGAAAGAACAAAATATGATTACAGTACTTATGTAAGTATAAAGCAGTGTGGTAATTGTCCATATTGTAAGTATATAGAGGAAGGTACCAGTGTAATTGTGAATAATTTTAAGATAACCAATAAGATGAAGTCTAATTGTAACTCAAAAGGCGTGGTCTATTTAGCTAAATGACAGTTATATTCATCATTTTATATTGGCAAAATGGACCGCTGCCTAAGGGATAGAATATATGAGCACCTTTATAGCATAGATAGACATAAAATTGATAATGCTCAAGCAAAACATACTGTGTTGTTCCCTTTACATAAATTCAAGTTTAGAGTAATAGACCATGTATTAAGTAATGTTAGAGATGGTCCCTATTCATTTTGGTTAGAAAGATTGGAGCTCTTTTGGCAATTAAAGCTGAATGCTCATTGCCATCCTGGCCTTAATGATAAATGCACAATAACATGTTTATTAAAACTAAAAAGTTTGGATAGATAAAGGTATGTGGTATACACATATATGCATGCATATAACGCTGTGAAATTAAAATATATACATAAAAAATAGGGTATTCATTATTATAATATTGTAGTTAATGAAATATTTTAATTAATGAGTTATTAGAGTGGTTAAAATGTTTTTTTATCTGTATATGAATGAGTGTGAGGTCTATTTATAGATGCTGAATGTTTGAATATATACGTTTAAATGAATTTTGAATTAATTGTGTGAAGCTTACTTATTAGATGAATGATATTGCTTTAAGACCTTGATCATGTGATTTTTAAAACTGTATTTAAATTCAGAGTCAGTTTGTTAAATGGATCTTAAGAAGTCTAACAAATTGGTTGGACGAAAAGCGCTTCATTAAAGTTGGTGTCCACATTTAGTACCTGGGTTTTGTTTTTTCGCTCGTAAGTTCATAGAGAGTGACATTATTACAAAGCATTCTATAGCTATGTCAAGGATCTCAATGGCAACACTCAGATATGCTCTGAGTTACAGCACAATGGCACTAAATATACATACCCAACTGATATTGCCAACATCCTGGCAGATAGGTTCAGTGCTAACTTTACCTTCCTCTCACCCCCTAAAGAGCCCATCTCTATACCGGAAGAATGCAAAGTTCCTGTAATCACAGCTGCACAGGTAAAAAACACACTCTTCAAAGCCAAGAACACAGCATCTATGGGACCAGACAACATCCCAGGCTGTGTTCTACATGAACTACAGAATGAACTGGCACCCCACCTAAGTACCATGCTCAGTCATAGCCTCACCTCAGGCTTTGTGCCTGCTGAATGGCGCACAGCGACGGTTATCCCACTCCACAAGGGGGGAGCCACCACAGACCCCAGGAACTACCGCCCCATTAGCCTGATGAGCCTGGTCTGCAAGGCCATGGAATGTATCATTATGGAACGTATAAACAAAGACATTGGTAATCTCCAAACTCTGGACCCCACCCAGTTTGGGTTTGTAAAACGCAGATCATGTCTCCTAAACCTGACAGACTTCTTTGAAGCAGTCACTAAAGCCGTAGATGAGGGTAAGATAGTTCACATAGCCTATCTAGTTTTTGCCAAGGCTTTCAACACTATCCCCCACTCTGGAATTATAGATAAACTCACTAAACTAGGTATAAATCCCTATGTCACAAGATGGGTTGCCAACTGACTCACTGACAGAACCCACACTGTGAAAGTAGTAGATTCCAAATCTGACTTCAGATGAGTGACAAGTGGAGTACCACAGGGTTCGGTCTTAGGTCCTCTCCTGTTTGGTATCTACTTCTCTGAAGTACAGGCTAACACAAAAGGTCTGTGGCTAACGAAGTTTGCAGATGACTGCAAACTAGGAGCCATAATCAAAACTCCTAACAATGTGGACATCCTACAAAAGGGCCTCACTGAGACAGATGCCTGGTGTCAAAGCCATGGCCTCAAGCTCAATGCCAAAAAGTACATTGTCATCCCCTTAGGTAAAAACTCTGTACCCATGAAACAGTAGTCTCTTCTTTGATAATCACATCGCCACAGTAGTCAGGAAATCCTTTTACATGGCACACCTCATCACAAAATGTTTCTCATCCAGAAAAAAAAAGAGGTCATTGTTCCCCTCTACTAATCACTCATTAGACCCATTATAGAGTATAACGCCCCTTTTGGTATGTACCTCACAAGACATCTACAACAACTGGAAAGGCCACAGAAATACCTCACAAAGAGGATTACTGGCCTCGAACAGATGCCCTACGCAGACCGTCTCAAAAAACTCCAGCTTTACTCCATCGCATATCGCCTACTAAGAGGTGATCTCTGCCTAACATACAAAGCTATGTCAAACCCAGAGCTGTTGGACATGGTCCACTTAAAGAAATCCCAATCCCTCCAAGCTACACGCTCTAGGACCTAAACCTTGTCAACACAATAAACAGAACATGCCAGAGGAATAGATTCCTGTCCCAGAGACTTCCCATACTCTGGAATAAACTACCTATCTATATCAAACAAAGCTCCTCATTAGCACTCTTCAAGAAAAATCTTGATGATTGGATGGGAAATAGGAAATTCACCTCAGGGATCACTTCTGTGGCTCTGCTCGACAGTGGCACAGGAAAATAATTTTCTTGGTGGCAAAAGCCAGGGTACCTTTTTGGCTGGGCTTGTATAAGCCCCAGGGCTGATAGCCTAGTACCTACCTATGAACCTAGGAAAAGTAGATTAATAATGGAGAAGTTAAAGAAATAGAAACCGAGATTATGGAGTACTTGCAAAGTGAAGGATTCAGTGTAGAAAATCTAATTCAGAAAGCGCCACACTAGGATAGAGCAATGGATATCCAAATTAAGGGGAAACCAGTGGAACGGGAAGCAATTGGTAAGGTGCCATATGAAAATATTTTGGAGCCTTCCACAGGAAACCATTGTAAACATTCACTTGAAGTTGGACAGCAAGGGTAGGAACAGGAAACTGGAAACTCCGATGAATCATCCAGGCTGTTGATTGAAGTTTCGCCAAACTGGAATGCACCAGTCATCCTGAGACTGAGTGAGTATGCCCAGCATGTGAAGAAGTTTGTTGTAATTGCCTTTGGCTAATACCCTTAATAGAGAGAATTAAGATTACCTGGGCCAATAGGGGATCACAACAATGATCTCTGGCATCATACTTTGAACTTTCAGAAGTAGTTTGTGAATCAGTGGAATGGGTGGAAATGCATACAGGAACATTCCAGTCCAAGGGAAAAACAGTGCATCATGGATGCAAGAATGTCTAGAACAGAATTTCTCCAGATGTCTGTTTTGAAAGGAAGAGAACACAGCTATTTTAGGCATTCCTCACATCTAAACTATAGCCTGAAACACCACTGCTTTGAGCTTCCACTCATATAGGTCTCCCTAGGATCTGCTTAATCTGTCTGCCACAGTGTTCTGTTCTGATGTGATGTAAAGAGTCAGAGAATACTGAGATGCCTGTTCCAGGCTATTATTGTCAACTGTAACAGGTTGTAAGAACCTCTTACCCTCTTGTTTTTGAGGTACCCCATCACTGTTGAGTTGTCCAAAACCAGTAGAAGATGATCTGGAGTCTAAAGATAGTAGAGGACTTTCAAGACATGAATCACTGCCAGCATCTCCATGATATTGATGTGCTTCTTGGGCACCCAGGTGGCTTGCACTTGTTTCCCCATTGACACATCTACCCAGGCAAAGTCAGACAAATATGTCTGGACAAATTGTACTGGCACCAGAGGGGAAAAAGGCAGTCCTGGACTGATTGTCAACTGTTCTCTCCACCTCTGTAATTTTCATCTGATGAAGGACAGCACTGGCAACTGGAATTCCATGGAAAGAAAGTGCTGCATCCAAGAATTCTGGAAATACCATTAAATTTATTTTGTCTGAAAATGGCCCAGTGGTATCATGTGAATCGTGGATGCCATTAGTCCGAGAAATTTTAGGAATTCTCTCCCCAAGGTGACACTCCTCTTTGAGAATTCCAGAAACACTGTCTGGTATGACAGGACATTGTCTTTGGGCACCACTGCCATTCTCCTGTTGGAGTCAATTTAGCACCCCAGAAAGACAAGACCTTCTCTAGTGATTCCAAACACCTGGGAAAAGACTTTGCACAGATCAGCACATCATCTAAGTATGGAAAGATGTGAATGCCCAGAGTTTAACAGTGGGCCTTTACCACAGCAAGGCATCTGGTAAATGCTCACTGTGCAGTGGCTAGGCCAAAGGACTCTGGTTTGCACCATCTCCTGCTGTGATGAGCAATGGGATATGTTTTTTTTTTTGCTCCCACCACTATCACCACAGCCCCTCATTGTATAAGCCCAGCACCCCAATATGTGTCTACCAGCTGCTTTACCCCCTCCCCCAGACTTAATCTGGTGTTGCTGGGGCCAATCTCAGAACTAAGCATCTGGGGATTTGGCATGTCTTTGAATCCACCCAGTAGGAGTTTTTTTTTCACTTATGATCTACCTGTTTCTCTCTCCTCCCTTGTGGACCTAATGGGTAGGCCTGGGAGTAGGTGTGCAATGGAGACATGTGATGTATCATCCTATCTCTACAGTAGATCAGCCAAGACTCCACCCTAAACCCTCTTTAGGCACATCTACTAATGTGTCCTCCCCAGCCTCCACCAAGGATATGGTAATGCCCATCCCTCACTGCAGCTCCATAAGTCACCCAAGCCACTAATCATACCAGGGTATCCTGAGTCATAGTCAGGGCTTTATCTTTCTATGCCAACGGAGTGGCATAAGCAATGAGAAAATGGTGCTATGCATCCTTCAAGTCCAGGCTCACCATGAAGCAGGTGTCCAGCAACAGGGGAAGCAGTGTCTTCAGGATGAGCATCTTGAATTTAGGAATGTTGACAAATGTTTTCAGAAAGGAAGGGTATAACACCAATCTCCACAACTGCTCTTTTTTGGGAACTAAGACTATTTTGAAGTAGAAACCTCTCATTCTTTTTGAAGGAGAAACTGGTTCTATGATCCCTGACTCCCACATTTGCTTGAAACGAGGAGAGGATAATAAAGTCTGGCCTGGAGAATGAGGGGGAACCCCCCCTGAATGGAGAGAGATGTTCTTTCCACTGCCATCTGTAACATCTGTATTAGCAGTCATTTGTTGGAAAGCACTGACAGCCAGGCTGCTTTGTTGAGAGCTAACTTGAGAGGTGAGGCACCCAAAGGGAGACTTGATAAAGACAGGTGCCATGCTATGACATAGTCATAAGTTGATGGGGGAGATCCTTTTCAGGAAAGGAACCTTTCTTGTTGAGCTTGTAGGAATTGTTATCCTGCCATTTCCTTTTATTGCATTGGTTTTGTTCATCTGGGACTTCTGTTTGTTAGGCCACTGAAAGTTGTCTTGCTTAAAGGAGAACTTGGGAATATGAAGCATTTTCAATAACTCTTGCATTAATATATCTTTATTATCCCAGTGTTTAAGGATCACACAATCAGACTGAATAGGATCTTATACCTCTCAACCTCATAGTGTGACAAATCTGGACATAATGGGGGACAAAGGCCCAAAAATAGGGACAGATGTTAAATATTGCTCTTATAAACTTAGAAAGCTACTAGAATAACAGGATTTGTCTTAGCATGCATTTTCTGAAGGTAATGAAGTATGAAACTCAAATATAAGCCATTATTTAGTAACTTCATCCCTCAGATTATCCCAGTGATTTGCCAGAAAACCACAAATTTTATGATGAACAGACCAAAAATATGAGGGAAAAATCTGGACATTTTGTGAAAATCTGGACAGTTGAGAGGTATGAGGATCATTCAAAAATCTCATTTTTTAAACTTATTAGAAAAATTATTGGAGTGCAACCAAGCATACATCCTAATCACCACTGACAATGCTGCATTTCTAGAAATAGTATCAGCTCAGGCACTTTTTAAAGCATGTTTTGACACCTGAGAAAGATTGGAAACAATATATTTAACATAAAACTTTCACTCTGCAGACAATGATGCAGCAAATTCATCTAAACTGCACATGTATCTCATCAAAAACTTCCACATAAAACACTGGTAGTTAAACACTTTAAAAGTTACCATGCTGGACTGCACCAGTTTCTTTTGTTGAGATTCTAGCCATTTGCCTAGTTATCTTGAGGGACTGGGTTAGAAGAAGACATGCTCTCCTTATTAGCAAAACTAACATGGGACACAGAAGCGGAGTCCACATATGAAGGAGCTTGGAAACCAGACAAGGCCTGCATACCTTAAATTTCTTAAACACTTCCTTAGTCAAAACCTCAATAACCAGAGGAGCGCTACAAACATACTTGAAGACATCTTCCAATACTGGGATCAAAGGAGGACAGGTCTCACTGTCTGGGGCATCATCCTCCAAGCAATCATAAACCCTGTTAATCTTGGGGGCAGCCAATGATTGCTCCCAGCTGAGTAAATCTGTAAATCTAAAAAACAAAATGGCCAGATAAACAGGAAAGAAGATGCCAAGCTAAATTTTACGCGTTTTGTCCACTTTAATGTGTATGAACTTCTTCAGAAATATCATCCTAACAGTCTGAACCATTTAAATACAATTGACAATCATTCCATATGATCTGAATAACCAATGAAATGTGAAACATAATTAGTACAAATTCAAAATTGTTAAAACATTTCTTTTTTGTATAAATAACTTATAACAAAATATATTTTGTGATTGTGCTACTTAATAACAATTCATATCTAAAAAATGTAAGAATAAAAGTATATATAAAAAAACATGATTTTATAACCTTTGTGCTTGTAAAAAGCACTTTATATTTATCATGTCGTTCAAACCAGGAAGCTGGTCTGCGTTAAGCATTATCTGCCATAAGGTTTCTTTGCATTCTAACTGGACTTTATAATTTCCACTAAATAAATTGTCATTTACCATTTCTAATACGAAAAATGTAAACTTTTAAACTTAATGCACTTACTTGCATGTTTTGCTAATGCATTAGCCATATCTTTTTTTTTCTAATTTCCAAAGTATGTTCATAAATATGTTTATTCAGCTTTCTGATAGTTTTTCCTATATAAAAATGCTCACATGAACAGCAAAAAGCAGCATAAACTACATTTCTTGACTTACAGGTATAATGCCTTCTAGTGTAAATGATCCTGTTCAAATGCTTAAACTAAACTGCATTACTACCAGAGATATACCTGCATTGTTTGCAGGACCCACAGGGAAATGTACCATACTTAGATTGAAAATTATCTTTGACCTCAGTGGACCTGTAATTGTTACTTTCAAGCATAGTTTTCATGTTTACAGTCTTTTTATATGTAAAAGAGGGAACTTTACCAATAACTCTACACAAATCAGTGTTGCCCAATATTACTTTCCAGTTATTACAAATAATCTTTCTTATAATAACCATCTCATTTGTAATTGGAATGGGAAAGGCTAATCTATAAGTACTGCAAGTTTCATCCACTCTATTCCTACCTACATTGAGATTAGTAATTTGGTATAGTATTGGACATGCTTTATCTCCTCTCAGTTGAATAACTTCACTTAATATGTGATTTAACCATATGTGATCATACGCTGAATAAACATATTTATGAACATACTTTGGCAATTAGAAAAAAAGATATGGCTAATGCACTAGCAAAACATGCAAGTAAGTGCATTAACTTTAAAAAGTTTACATTTTCCGTATTAGAAATGGTAAATGACAATTTATTTAGTAGAAATTATAAAGTCCAGTTAGAATGCAAAGAGACCTCATGGCAGATAATGCTTAACACAGACCAGCTTCCTGGTTTGAACGACATGATAAATATAAAGTGCTTTTTACAAGCACAAAGGTTATAAAATCATGTTTTTTTTATATATACTTTTATTCTTACATTTTTTAGATATGAATTGTTATTAAGTAGCACAATCACAACATATATTTCTTTATAAGTTATTTATACAAAAAAGAAATGTTTTAACAATTTTGAATTTGTACTAATTATGTTTCACATTTCATTGGTTATTCAGATCATATGGAATGACTGTCAATTGTATTTAAATGGTTCAGACTGTTAGGATGATATTTCTGAAGAAGTTCATACACATTAAAGTGGACGAAACACGCAAAATTTAGCTTGGCATCTTCTTTCCTGTTTATCTGGTCATTTTGTTTTTTTGGTTTTCTTTGTGTGGTACGTTTCAAGTGGTTTCAACTGTTTTAACCAGATATGGTAGGAGAAGAATCGAGCCAGGACACTCTATTAAATTTGAGTACTCATCCAGTTCCCGAGTCTGGAAAAAGTTTCAGCGAGCTTATAGCTTCCACAATTAATGAAGCGGTCCGTGATGCTTTAGCTCGGCAGAAGGGAAATAGCTGTGTTTTTAGCAGTGCAAATTCAGATCCAGTTCATTTAGTTCATCCAGGAAGCAAGGGAGACGACAATTCAGCCAATGATAATGTCGTTTCTGGTGAAGTCCGTGGTAGTCAAGCATGTTTGGTTTCACCAGCTGACAACAACGCTAACTCAAACAATATACAAATGGAACTTTTGGCGAGTACTGAAAAGGTTTTTGAACATACGTTTAGAACAACGAACAATCCTTTTCTTTGTACTAGCACTGGCAGTAATTTCAATCAAGTAAGTGACAATTTGAATCAGTCCATTTCGGACGAACTTACACTATGTAAAAAGGACATTTTCTTACTAGAAAAACTGTGTCTTAGGAGCGTTTCTCTGCAGTTAGAGATTTTTTATTTAGAAGAAAATGTTCGATTAAAATGTGTGCCATTTGGTCTTAGAAGTTACAAGTTTCCCAACTGTGTAGTACAAGGTGACAAGTTATATACACAGCTGGTGGAACTTTTTAATAACACAGGGTTGGCCTTTATGACTGCTTAGATTAACCATTACAGAGTGACAAGTTATATACACAGCTGGTGGAACGTTTTAATAACACAGGGTTGGCCTTTATGACTGCTTTGATTAACCATTACAGACTTGAGTTAGTTGATTTAAAAGACCAAACGCAAAGTCTGGACGTCAAAATCAGAGCGTCACATGCTTTTAATAAACTGGCATCTTTTTATTATGGCATAAATGCTAAGTTAGAAAGACAAAGAGCTTCTATTGTCGAAAGGAAACAAAAGAAGCTAAAAAGGGATTAGCAGCTTATAGTACGAACACTGCTTACCCTTTGAACAAAAAAGGTGTCAAAGTAGCTGATGTTGTGGTAAAAGGTTCAAATACATTGAACAATGTTGAAAAAGATTTGAACAGTGATATTGGGCCACAAGGTCCACAGCGGACTGATAGTGAAAGTAATAGAAGTGGAACTTTGCCATCAGACACTGTTCAAGCTAGTACATCATATGCACATGTAGTTTCTACTACTAATAAGTCTGGTCCTTTTTCTGACGGACAAAATGGAGAACAAGAAAACCCCAAGATGGTCTGGGAAAATTCAAACAAGGAACAGGGGGAAGGGCAAAAGTTGAAAAAAGAATTAAATTACAGTATAAATGTGTGTAACTTGACAAATGAAGTGTTGCCTAATGAAACTATATCTGTACTGCAAAAAGGTTTTTCTTTTATTCCTTCCAATTGAGTGAATATTCCTAGACTAATAGTTGATTTCAAAATGTATTTAAGAAAATTGAATTTAAAATACATGTTTGATGGTATGTGTAACACAGGATATGAGGAAGTAGAATGTAAGAAAAAAAGCACATATAATCCACTTTTGAATTCCACCTTGACTGTTTTTGGTAACATATGTGAATATGAATTTAGAAAAAATTTGATTTATCAATACTAATGAATCTAATTTGATGTCTCTTGAGATCGAAGTACTTGACAAGTTAGCCAGAAACAAGGATTTGCGAATATGAAAGCCAATAAAGGTGGAACTATAGTTATAATGAAATCTATACTCTATAGTAAAGCTATGAATTCCTTGTTAAAGGATGAAACTTGTTATAAGATTGTTACCAAAGAACACATCACTAAGAGCTTTCAACAGGGGCGGCCCGTGCTATCGGACTGCCAATCTGCAGCCCCCTCAACCTGAAAGTACAGATAAAATAAAAAATAAAACAAAAAAAAAGTTTACATTTTGCGGACTTCGCACGTGCACTGCTACTGAGACAGTCTAGTGCATGGAGCATGCGCACGGCAGTCCTGATTGAGAATCATGGACAGGAGCACTCCCACAAGTCTATGTAGTTTTAAACTGCATAGACTGCCTGGAAACTCGTCGGGGTCAGACTGCAATGTCGGCAGTCAGGGGAAGGATCGGATTGGGGTTTGCTGCAGGGGAAGATCACGCGACGGGCAAGGTAAGGATCTGGATTGGAGTAGAGTTCGCAACGGGGCAGGGTCAGATTTGCACGGGATTTACTTACTGGATGTATGGTGGCTGCAGTCTCATCAGGATTTACGTACTGGATGTATGGTGGTTTTATGGACAGGGATTTACTACAGGACCAGGTAAGTGGAGTGTGTGTGTGGTTTTGCATTTACTACAGGACATGGAGTGTGTGGTTTTGCTTTTACTACAGGAAAAGGGGTGTGTGTGTGTGTGTGTGTGTGTGTGTGTGTGTGTGTGTGTGCCTCAGGTGGGATGTACTGGTGATTAGACTCATGGTGGTGTGGTAGGGAATACCTCAGGCTTGAACCCTGTACCTTGTATGCAGGTGTTAAAGACCTGAATTCCCTACCCACCACCATTTGTAAAAAAATTGCAGATTTTTGCCTCATATTTGAGCTGATCTATTCCTCATAATATCTGTGGTTTTTAAATATTGCAATGCTTGAAATTTGATGGTGCAGTGGTAGCATTGATGCCTCATAGCTATAGGTTCTTGGGTTTGGTTCTTGGCTGGGGTGCCTTCTTTGTGGGGGGGTCTGTATCTTCTCCCTGTGTTTGTGTGGGTTTGCTTTTGTGTCCTCCCATGTTACAAAGACATGTCTGCATTATTTCTTCCTGGGCCTCTGCTGAGAATTGCTTTTTTTTGTTCCAAGCCAAACTGTCCTGATTAACAAATGTTAAATAAAATTGACAGGCATTTGAATTTCAGACTTCAGGTTTCTGAATGTTTAATTCCTTGCATATTTGATGGTGCAGTGGTAGTATTGTTGCCTCACAGCTATAGGTTTTCTGGTCTGATTCTTGGCTGGGGTGCCTTCTGTGTGGAGTCTGCATCTCTTCCCTGTGTTTGTGTGGATTTGCTCTGGTGCCCTGTCATTTTACAAAGACGTGTCTGCAGTACTAATCCCTGGGTCTCTGCTGAAAATTGTTTTGGTTCTGTCAGCAGTAAAATTGACAGGCATTTGAATTTCAGACTTCATGTTCTTCAGAATACATAGTAACACAACCTTTTTTTTCTAGCAATTTTCTAAGTTTATAAGATTAATATTTTAAATTTGTCCCTATTTTTGGGACTGTATTCCCCCATTATTGGCTTATTCTAGGTTTTTGTGCTAAGGTTGACCGCTATGGCAAGAACTGAATTCACTGAATATGTTTGAGGGCTGTATTCCCTCATTACTGGGTTTGTCCAGGTGTTTTGTACTAAGAGGTTGACAGCTATGGTGAGAACTGAATTCACTAAATGATAGCCATTTAAGTATCAGTCTTCCTCTCTTTTACAAAGCAGCTGATGTGGCGTAGTGGTATGTTACTCTGACTGTTTTGCTCAGGGACTTTGGCAGTAAAATGTATGGTGGTAACACAACATTTTATTCTAGCAACTTTCCAAGATTATACAAGCAATGTTTAATGTGTCCCTGGTTTTGGGCTTTTGACCCCCAAATACATTTTGGCTTTTTCCAGTTTTCTTGTGCTGTGAAGTTGAGATGCAGTTGAGTATTGAGTAGATTTTACAAGGAGCTGAGAGCTGCAGGGGAACAGAAGTTTAGTGCTTTGCCTTGTTAATACTATAGCACAACAGGTTGTGTACTTGCTTTTGATGCAGAAGGCTGTGGGTTCTACTCCCACAAGGGGTGGATGCTGCCGTACTGAGAATGTTCTCCTTGGTGAAGATACTAACTATGAGTCTGTTATCAGTTTGCCATCCATTTCCTCTTGCAATATTATTACTAGCTTATCATATTTTAATGTAATATAGGCAATTTATTCCTGAGGGGCAACAGACACTTTATTTTTCGATGAAACCATGAAATATAAAGGTGATTGCTAGCAGCAACCTCTTCATTAGTTACAGATTTCTTTAATGTGGAATTATTTAGATGACTTTTACTTCAGAGATTGTGCATATTTACTGATAATGGACTGTAGAATTGTGCATATTTACTGATAAAGGTGGACTGTAGAATTGTGCATATTTACTGATAATGGTGGACTGTAGAATTGTGCATATTTACTAATAATGGTGGACTGTAGAATTGTGTATATTTACTAATAATGGTGGACTGTGGAAGTCTGAGTAGACTTTATGATAAATGTTCTCAACTGGGCAGTTTTGCCATTATGGGTGATACGTTGTTTCATTGCTTACTGGAAAAATGTTCAAAACAAATTTAAAACACCCTCTAACAACTGTACTGTATTGTACAAGGAATATAATTTTAGTACAATGAGGAAGGTGTATCAAAGAGCACATGTATGTTTCATATGCGAGGGGCCTATGATTTGAAAACAGCCCAAAATTAATCTTTATCTGCCACTGGCAAAATGTATTTTCTTTGAATGTGGGTTTCAATGCTGTTTCAATGAATGTGAGTTTCAAGGGCAGAGTAGTTTTAATGCTAAGTTTTCATTGTGAGACTGCATTGCTTTGTTTAGCAGATGACTTAGTGTTTGTGCTGTAAAATACAAAATCAAAACTTTCAAATGAAGTCCAACTCATCATAGAAGTAAAGCAGTATGCACATTAGTGTTTATGGTAAATGGAGTGAAATAGCCAAGTAATGGTTCATTGGAATGGCTGCAGAGACTCCATTCAACCATGATTTTGTCAGGGGGGAAGGGCAGCAAACTCAGAGACAGGCCCAGCTGAACTATACCTCCCAACTGTCCAGATTTTCAAAGAATGAATAGATTTGTGCTTCTTATTTTTGGTTTGTTCTTCATAAAATTTGTAGTTTTCTGGCAAATCATTTAGGAATTAAGTCAATAAATAATGATACACTGAGTTTCAGACTTCATAACCTTCAGAAAAATGTATGTTAAAGTAAGAGCTGTTCTATCAACTGTCTCAATTTATACAAGAGCAATTTTTAGTACTGTTTATATGTGCCCCCAATATATTTGGCCTTGTTCAGATTTACTGCATTAACAGGTTGAGAGGTTGAGAGGGCGGCACAGTGGTGCAGTGGTTAACGTTGTCGCCTCACAGCAAGAGGTTCACCGGTTCGATTCTCGGCTGGGGTGCCTTCTGTGTGGAGTTTGCATGTTCTCCCTGTGTTCGCGTGGGTTTCCTCCAGGTACTCCGTTTTCCTCCCACATTCCAAAGACATGCATCTGGAGCGTTTCTCCCCGGGCCTCCGCTGAAAACAGGCTCTGTGGAACCTAGTCGGACATTCCCGGTCAACAAATGTTAAATAAATAAATAAAATAAAATAAAATAAAACATGCAAATAAATTGCTTTATAGAATTAGGCATAGCCAACCTCTCAACTGTCCCCGATTTTTGGCTCAAAATGTTGCTCTTCCCCCTAATAATCCCTCTGCAAAATAGCAATTTTGGAAGAAAACATGGAGGGTTTACAATTAAGAAATAACTGTAATAATCAAAGTTATAGATTACTTAGTTGAAATGCATGTAGATTCTTTTATTTTGTCAGCTGCTCAAGGTAGCAGTACTAATATTAAAGTGTCCCTTCCTTGGCAGGTTCCCAGCTGTATTGTGTGTCTATTTTATATTTTTGCATCACATTTTTGGTCCATTTTTCATAAAATTGTGTGTTTTGGCAAATTAGTGACAAATCACTAAAGACTGAAGTTAGAAAATGACAGACATTTGAGTTTCAGATTTTATACCCTTCAGAAAATTCATACTAATGCAAGACCTATTCTATTATCTTTCTAAGTTTATTAGAGCAGTATTTAAAAATTGGCCTTATTTTTGGGCCTTTGTCCCACTTCTGTGTATGGCTTTCTCCAGATTTCTTGCTCTTGAGGTTGAGAGGTATGACAAATGTGTCAGGGCCATCACAGTCAGCCAGAGACATTTCAAATTGTGACATACTTGTTGAACCTATCTCCCCCATGTAGTGACTCTGGATGTGTCCAAGCAAGGCAAGGAGTAGTTGTGTCTACCTTGGATGGGGAGGACACACTGCATAAGTACTACAGTGGCTTTTCATCTGTCCTTGATTTTGCAGAATGGTCTGGTTTCTGTCATATTTTTGTACTGTTGATTTATGCTTATTACTCAAATTTATGCTTATTACTCAAAGTGCCTGTTGCTCTGTGTTTAAGTAGCAATGCTTTAATGACCATAAGGTAAGCTTGTCTGAGATCGTAAGATGCAAATAAGCTTTAATAAGCATACTGTTAAAGAATTGCCAACATTGAAAGCCTTTCTGTTGTTGCCATGCAGAGAATACTTGACTAGATAATGTATAAGCCTTGGGTATTAAAGGACAGGATTCCATTATTTTAAAAAGCTCATTACACTTCTTGGAGACTTCCAGTCATCTCTACAGACTTTACCCGTAAACTAAACAGAATGCCAATCATGTGTGGTCCATAACCTGTACAGTAATCCTTTAAGCAATGTATCTTGAGCTTGTTTCTTGTTTGCTTTTCATTTTTTACTTTGATCATGTTTTCCCCATGAAACAAGTTGTCAGGCAGCAGGTCTTTTTTGGATAAGAAACATTTTTACAAGTGGGGGCATCACAGAGATTTCTACTTTCAGCATGTTATTTGGTACTTTAATAAAGCTGAATATATTATAATTAGAACTACAGTGCAAGGAGAAGTGGTTTGAGTTGAGTGCTTCTGGTTTTTCTTATACTTGATTTTGACTGGCATTCCAGTAATGTATTTAAAAAGTAATTTATTTTTTCATGCCTCACAACCTTTTGTTTCCATCTAGATATTAAGTAAGCTGTCATGCAGCCAATGCATTGAAATATTTTTATTCTTCTGCACGTATTTTTGTCTTGATTGGACTTTCATAATGATGGTTTGCCACCCAGGGCAGCGTATTTAATTAAAGTTAGTTTTTGTGGTGTTGTTCATGGCTCCTCCCCTTTATAGTTGACCACACCCCTTCCCCATTGACCCCACCCATTCAGCTGTCTCCTGCAGCCCTCCTGTGATTTGAAGTCACCAGCCGCCACTGGCTTTCAAAAGGTTGACTCCTGTTTGTTTCACTTATTTAGTGAAGGTAATATTGATATTTACAAATTGAACATCCAAAACTTGCAACACTATTTGGAATTCCCAAATTGCACAAACATACTGAGGAAATACCATTTAAACCAATGGTGTCTGCAAGTTTTTCGAAGACAGAGTCTATTGTCTATTTCTATTTGGCTTGACAAACAGTTAAATCCAATAGTACAAAAAACAAAGTCTTATTTGAGAGATTCATGGCATCTCTTGGAAAGTTTAGGCAAGTTAGAAATTGGAGGCACAGCCTTCAATTTTGCATCATTAGATGTTATATCGTTATATACAAGCATTGATCAGATTATTGGTGTGGAATTTTTAAGGGAGTTTCTAAGTTTTCACACAGATTGTGATCATACTAAGGTCAATATTATATGTGCTTTAATGAATCTAGTTTTAGAAAACAATTTTTTTACATTTGAAAAAACATATTTTCAACAAATATCAGGTGTTGCAATGGGGTCTAGAGTTGCTCCCAGTTTTGGTAATTTAGTAATGACAATGTGGGAAGTTAAATTTCTGGACTCACATTCACTATCAAAGAATATTTTCTTTTACAAAAGATACATTGATGATTTGATTTTTTTATGGTGTGGAGACGTTGACTCTTTTGTGACATTTGTTGACTAAATAGTTCTACTGATTTTTTGAAATTCACTGTTGGTTATTTTGGTAGTTGTATTGATTTTTTGGATTTGCACTTGCGTATAAACAATGAACAGACATACTTTGAAAGTAGTATTTTTAGGAAGTCAACCTTTGTCAACCAGTAGTTACACCACAATAGTTTACATCCTAAATTTATGAAACGTGGAGTAATTAAGGGTCAGTTTATTAGACTTAGTCATCTGACCAATAGAGACAACATTTTTTTAGATGAAACAGTCAAATTAACAGATTTCTTTTTAGAAAGAGGGTATGATCACACATGATTAAATCACATATTAAGTGAAATTATTCAACTGAGAGGAGATAAAGCATGTCCAATACTACACCAAATTACTAATCTCAACGTAGGTAGGAATAGAGTGGATGAAACTTGCAGTACTTATAGATTAGCCTTTCCCATTCCAATTTCAAATGAGATGGTTATTATAAGAAAGATTATTTGTAATAACTGGAAAGTAATATTGGGCAACACTGATTTGTGTAGAGTTATTGGTAAAGTTCCCTCTTTTATGTATAAGAAGACTGTAAACATGAAAACTATGCTTGAAAGTAACAATTACAGGTCCACTGAGGTTAAATCTAATTTTCAATCTAAGTCTGGTACATTTCCCTGTGGGTCCTGCAAACAATGCAGGTATATCTCTGGTAGTAACACAGTTTTGTTTAAGCATTTGAACAGGGTAATTTACACTAGAGGGCATTATACCTGTAAGTCAAGAAACGTAGTTTGTGCTGCTTTTTGCTGTTCATGTGAGCATTTTTATATAGGAAAAACTATCAGAACGCTGAATAAACATATTTATGAACATACTTTGGCAATTAGAAGAAAAGATATGGCTAATGCACTAGCAAAACATGCAAGTAAGTGCATTAACTTTAAAAAGTTTACATTTTCCGTATTAGAAATGGTAAATGACAATTTATTTAGTGGAAATTATAAAGTCCAGTTAGAATGCAAAGAAACCTTATGGCAGAGAATGCTTAACGCAGACCAGCTTCCTGGTTTGAACGACATGATAAATATAAAGTGCTTTTTACAAGCACAAAGGTTATAAAATCATGTTTTTTTTATATATACTTTTATTCTTACATTTTTTAGATATGAATTGTTATTAAGTAGCACAATCACAACATATATTTCTTTATAAGTTATTTATACAAAAAAGAAATGTTTTAACAATTTTGAATTTGTACTAATTATGTTTCACATTCCATTGGTTATTCAGATCATATGGAATGATTGTCAATTGTATTTAAATGGTTCAGACTGTTAGGATGAGATTTCTGAAGAAGTTCATACACATTAAAGTGGACGAAACGCATAAAATTTAGCTTGGCATCTTCTTTCCTGTTTATCTGGTCATTTTGTTTTTTGGTTTTCTTTGTGTGGTACGTTTCAAGTGGTTTCAAATCTGTAAATCTAGTCAACACTTGGGAAAAAGAAAACATCTGTTTTGGTACCTGTACCTATTTATTATCAGAAAAAAACAAATGATATGTCTCATACTAGTCAGAGTCCTTTGACATGGGATCCCCTTCAAAAAGAGGATCATTAGCAGATTGATCAGAGGTGGAAGCATCAGTGTTACTCATAATTCAGGTATGCATCCCCATAATCAACTGTCTGAACAATGGTTCTACCCATAGCCACCATCTCAGGTGAGAAATCCTGCTAGGACTTCTGTTTCTCTTTAGAATACACTACACTACTGGGAGAATCTCCAGGTGGAAAAATATGAATACTAACAAATTCTACACCCCTGACTTCACCTGCACCTAAAGGGTTTAGTTTTATCGTACATGAAACAGGCAATGGTACAGCCCCCAGAGGATGTGTCTAACCCTCATGTCATGCACAGTTGTGATACTACGACCACACCAAGTGACCTGGAGGTAACAGAAGACGAGTGATCCAATAGCCTGCCCAAAGCTAAGGCTACTGCAGAGTAACAAGCCTTATTTTTTTTATTCTTTCATTTTTTTCAGATGTAAAAGAGGAATATAGTGGTTGGGGAGCCATAACAGAATCCATGAAGACACAGGGCAAAAACTAGACAGATCAATACAAAGTACTGTTTGCACGGTCATCCCACAAAGTTCCCTCTAAAGAGCAAACTGAAGTCTATTTCTGTAAAGAGACTATACTGAATACTGTGCTGTGGAAAATGACAGCAATTTCAGTAACCCAGCACAAAGCACAAGAAACATATCACATAGACCCCCAATATAAATAAATAAATAAAGGCTATTTTTAGCCTAACATAAATGGAAATAGTGTAAAATAGCCTGAGACAAGGAATTATGAATAATATTCTTCTCAGGTACGTCACAAACAAAATAACGCCAACATTTGTTTAAAAAGTTGTAAATCTGCTACAATACATCAAACAATTAATTCAAATCTTAGATGGAATTAAATATAAACTTTAAACAAATTCCCATTAAAAATGTTTCACATGCAAAATGGTGTCCAAATAATGATTTCAACAAAACATTGTTTAAATTGCTTTTAATATGATCAATAACCTCAAATAATTATAGCCCCCCCCCAAAAAAAATGCAAAAAGTAAGTTTTCTTATCAAAAGTTTTAAAACAAGCTTTTTATCAATGGAAATAATAGCCTTAAATTATATTCAGTTCGGGCAGCATAAGGCTATGAGTGGAACTGCACTAAAATGGCCTTAGTGCAGTTAAGCAATCATAAATAGCAATAAAACACTTTAAATGGGTTGAAAACCCCACATAAACTCAGAAAAGCTTAAAATAAACAGCATGAGTCTTAGACTGCTGAAGAAAGCACACTAAAGTGTATACATATTTTACATAAGAAAGAAATAAGCAAATCAGCAGAATACACTATTCAAGCACTGATATAAAAAGGCAAAAGGATGAAATAAAACTCAAAATGAATTTCTTATCTGAACACTGTATCTGATAATCACTCAGAGAGAGAATCAATATCCCAAGAGAACTTTCTCTGACTGTGGCACAAGAAAACCGAAAGGATCCTGTCTGTGAGTGTGAAGGTCTGTCCTGGTCCTTCTCCCTCACAGACAGGCAAGTGGGAGGAATTCTGAGCATTGACAGACTGCCAGAGGGACTATTAGCCATATGCCAATAAGACAGTATGTTTGTTGAACATTTAGTGTATCCTGTCTGAATTATTCCCAGAACCCATTTGTCTGAGACAATTTGTGGCCAGGTTGAAGGGTTATGAGAGAGACAGAGACCCTGGGAGAAGGAGGAAGAGAAAGACAGTCATTCCTTTGCAGGGGGTTGATCCATTTTGGATAAGAACTCCTCTTTATTTGGTTTTAAAGATTCATCTTCCTATCATTTCCTTTTGGATCCCTGACATTTGTTTGGCTGGAAGTTTAGTTTGTTCTCCCCCATGAAGGAAGAAGCCTTGCTTGAGGAGAACATGGGTACATGAAACATCCTAGATACCCCATGCATTAATTTACCTCTATCATCAAACTGTTTGAGAATTTGTGTAACAGAGGGTCCAAATACCAATTCAGAAATTCAAGGTGCATTCATAATTTTGGGGTTTAAATCATCATAGAAGTCCTGATTATTTAACTAAGCACACTGTCTTAAAACAACAAAAGAAGCAGTATTTTTTTGACTGAGTCTACACATTCAAGCACACCTCCCAAAGCATGTTTGGAAACCTGAGTCAAAGTAAAAACAATTTAATTCATATAGACTTTTGCTCTGCAGGCAAAGATGCAGCAAAATAATCCAAACAGTATGCACACTAAAATAAATTTCCCAATATAGGCTTGGTAATTTAGTATTCTAAAGGCTAAATTACTAGAAAGAGGTATATTTTTGCCTGTAGAGCTACCCAATTTACTTCTTTATCGGGGGCATTGGATTAGGTGAAACAAAGGACTTTTTATTTGAGCAGGCAGCTGGGGATATAGCAACTGGGTCAGCAGACAAATGACAAAACTAGATAGCCATATCTGAGAAGACCCTATATTTTATCTGAGCCTTTTTAGGGGCTGCTGGAATAGACACTGATGTCCTACAGGCAGCTTTATAAACACCTTTCAAGACCAGTAAGTGACGGGGGATAGCCACAGAATTGGACAGTTCATCCTCTATAAGTTCGTATACCCTGCCCAGCTTTGGGGTAGTTCCTGACTATTCCCATGCAAAAAAGAAAATCATGAAATCTTGCAATCATCTGAGGAAACGTAAACACTTGTTTGGATTTAAGTTCAGGTTCTCCTTATATAAATCAGAATGACTGTAATCAGTGTCAGCTAGGAAGTCACCATTGGCTTCATCAAATTCCTCATCAGTTTCTGAAACAATAAAAATATCTCTAGCCAAACTAGCACTAGAGCCATATATGGGAAGACAATCTGTCTGCAGAACACTCTTTGCCAAAGAAACCACATCAGCCTTATAAACAACTATATTCTGATTATCAGCTGTATGATGATGCTTCTGTTTCTTTTTCTTGTGAACTTCACCACTAGAAAAAATATCTGGGAACAAAGCATTATGTATGGCAAGGGGCCTTTAATGCCGGACTACTCCTGGACCTAAAGGCTTTGGTGTCCCATACCTGTGCCAGGTACTGGAACAGCCTTGGAAGATGTGTCTAACCCCTGTTCCATAGTGGCCAGCAATGCCACACTAGATGGAGACAGAGCAAAAGCTAAGTGGTCTGTGGACTGAGCAGTAGCCTCAACAGAATCACTAACCATAGGGTGAGGCATACTTTTATTTATTTATTTTCTTTTTAGGTGCAACTGGATTTGATTGGGGGGGGTTACAAGAGTTAGGATCAAGTCAGGGGAGATAATACCAGCCAGAATAATAAACTGACAATACTGAATAATGTATCCCAATAAGTGCTTAAAGCTTCTAGGAATAAGCTTGTCCCCACACAATTAAACTCTGCCAAACTGTGTTAAAGAATTTCCAGTAGAGGCAGTCCAAACACCAAAGCAACCAATGTGCCAAAACTAAAGTTATGTATTTACCATAATAATAAATCCATATTGTCTGATTTTCATCCAGTTCAATGACAGGTATCAGATGCAACCTTGGCACAGACTCTGAAACTTCTCGGTTCCAGGGATCTGACTCCTCCTCTAGCCATAATTTCCTCCACTCCACCCTAGTGCCCCAGATTGAGTTTGCCTCATAGAATAAACCATAATAATTACATTAAAGATTAATTGTAATATACTAGTAAGAGGAAATAATTGGAACACAGTCAATTATGACTGTTCACAGACAGGGTGTGCAAGGAATCTACCCTGTTACCAGACACCAATTAATGTCAATTTGAAAGGTGGCTGGAGGCAGAGAGGTTGAAACAGATGGAAATCAGACAACATGGCTCTATGATTATGGTAAGTACACAGCATTCATTATCAATGTTGTCTATTTTCATCCGATTCAACAATGGGACAGATTCCTAAGCTGTTACAACAGGGTGGAATCAAGGAAGGAGGTTCCTGAGAATGGTGGAACCAAAAGAAGAGCTGATCTGGACTGTAAAACCAGTTTGTAGTGAGATACAAAAGTGCAAACTGCTGACAAGCCCTTTTTACTGTATACAAAAGAAATGCAGTCTGATAACCATCTGGGGAAAACAACCCTTGTAACTACTCTGCCTAATTTAGGCCTTGTGGAAGCAACAAACAGTTGCTCAGACTTTCTGAATCTCTTGGTCCTATGAATATAGAATCTAAGTTGACGATGAATGTCCAGCATATGTAAGATGTATTCACATTTGTCTGAGAATTTGGGGGAAAAGACTGGTAGATCTATTGACTGATTTAGATTCAGCTCATATGCTACTTTAGGAAGGAAGGATGTGTTAGTTCTCAGAAAAACTCTGTCTTTATGAAAAACAGATAAGGAGGCTTGCAAGAAAGTGCTTGCATCTCTGAAACCTGTCTGGCTGATGCAAGAGCCGCAATACTGTTTCCAAGAGAGGAACATCTAATCAACTAATTCTGCTGGTTTGAAAGGTGGTTGAGTTAATGTCTGTAGCAGGATAGTAATATCCTAGAGGGGGTACTGGATCTCTGATAGGTGGTTGTTGGAAAAAGGATCCCATCAAAAAAGCTTTAGAGACTCTTAAGGAACCTATAGAGTTATCATTCTGTCCAATGTGGAAACTTGAGATAGGTTCATAGGAGATTACTAGGCCAACAGCTGGTTTATACCCATATTTTACCCAATTTTCTATCCCTAGGGGGAAAAATAACAAGGGTCAGCAAGCAGGGTTTTGACTACTTTTACAGACTGCCTCTGTCCATAGGGGACTTGGGCACTACCCCAACAGTGAATTTGCAGTTTCCCATCCATCGGTCCAGATTGCACTTGCAGATGGTCAGGGAATGGCTCTGTTTCACATGAATAGGAAGCCTATTCCAGAGGGGCAATCTCTGGGACACATATCTGCCTCTCCAGCATGATCTATTCATGTCAGAGATCAGGTTTAGATGTTTGGAGTGGATAACCCTCATGCAGTTAGTTTTGCGAATATGCAACATTTCCATCAGGGCTGGGTTGCCTTGCAGGTAAGACACAGTTTGCCCCTCAGTAATTGGTAGTAAAAAGTTGTCTACATATGGCATATTGGTTATACCCTGTATTTGTTTTGGTGAGAAACCTCTGAGGATGCTCCAGCTGTTGCAGATGCCTGAAGAGTTACATGCCAAAGGGTGCATTGCACTCGATTATTGGTCTGATGAGGGTTGAATACAGAGGTACTATAACATCCTTAGATATGAATGTCATGCCCTTACTTATAAGCTGAGTCACATAGAAGGATTTCCTTACCACCATGGACACATGATGGTCAAAGTTCAGATTACTATCTAAATGAGAACCCAGATCTCTCAACACTGGGTCCACTCTTGGGGGGTGTTATCAGTATTGTAATTTGCAGGGATATTTGAGTTCCCAAACTGTATTCTTATAAGTTTCTTCACATTTAGTTTGAGGCCATGGCTCTGATACCAGTCATTAGTCTGCATTAGACCGTTCTGTAGGATATCAACATAGTTTTGAGCGTCAGCGATTTCTCCCACCTTGCAGTCATCAGCAAACTTGGTCAGCCAAAGGCCATCTACATTTGCCTTGACATCTGAGAAGTGTATTCCAAACAGAAGGGAGCCCAGCACTGAGCACTGGTGACTGTCCTCTTTCTGGATGTGGATTCCCTAACTCTAACAACATGTATCCTATCTGTGAGCTATACAACTATTCATTTAGTGATGTAGAGGTTTATGCCCAATTTTGTGCTTACTTATAATTCCCAAGTGGGGTGCAAATGCCTTATCCAGATCAAACTAGGTGGTATGCACTGTCTTACCCTCATCCATGGCCTTAGTGACCTTCTCAAAGAAGTCCACCAGACTGAGCAGGCAGGACCTGCCCTTAATGAAGCCTGACAGCTTTGGGAATAGAGTCTGAATATTTCCTATGTCATTGTTGATCAGGTCCATGATTATCCTTTTCATAGCCTTGCATATGAGGCTAGTCAGACTAATGGATCGGTAGTTTCCTGGGTCAGCTGATGGTCCTCCCTTGTGCAGAGGGACAACTGTTGCTGTTCTATACTCTACTGGGAGAAAGCCTGTCTGGAGACTGTGATTAAATAGAGATCCGAGAGTGTCTGCTAGGTAATGTTTCAAGAATGGTCATGTTTCAAGATAGGAGCCATTTGCACTTTGATAGAATAACTAGAAATGCTATGGAAAGTTCAGTCCAAAACTCTAATATGGAAGGAATGGGAGAAGAGATGGGATATAAACCCTTTCAAATAGCCCAAATGGAAAATCTCTTCCATTTACTATAGTAGATCTTAGTGAATTGTTTTTGAGAAGCTGACATGATCCAAACTACTGAAGATGGGAGCCTGTAATCTCTGGCTAAGGTTAGAACTGGAGAAACCAAGCAGTTTATTTCATGGATTTCCTGTCTGAAACAGGCAGACTGGACAGGTGTGTTAAAAGATTTGGATACTGATCCAACATTCATGGTGGATGAATGTACTAGTAGAGGCCACAGGAGCAATGCGGATCACCTTATTCTTTGCAAGTCCTTGCTATCTGTATGAATATGTTTATTTATAACAATTGGAAAAGCCATAGGAATGCCTGAGTGCTAAATATGGACTAGAGGGTTCTATATAATTTCAGGGAACGGCTGCACCGCTGAACAACACTGCATCGAAAATGCAGTCTGCTGAACCGTTCTGACTAAGATCGCATTATGGTGAAATCAGGAAATTTTCCCTTTTCCCTACTTTAGTGCAATCTCAAAGTTGGTATATATAGTTAGCAGGAGTTGTGAGGGTTTGACAGACTGCATTTTCAATGGAGTGCTGTTTGGCGATGTGGCTATTTCTGAAATGATATAGACCCTGGACTAGAGCATCCTTTGGTGACTGTCCCTCTGGAGGGATCAGGGCAAAGTAACTGCTGCACTTATTTTTTAGGCATGACACAAACAGGTCATAGCAAAGTTGGCCCAAACAATGAAAAATCAATGTTTTCACTGATGAGGTATTGAGATAGTTATGCTCAACTTGTCCGCTAGTACACTGGATGCCTCCAGTATGTGTGTTACTATAAGAAAGTGATGAGAAGACATCACCCATTGCCAAACTCTCATGGCCTCTCGACATAGGGGATAGGAGCATGTTTCTCCCTGTTTGTTGCTGTACCAGACTACCAACATCTTGTCTGATAGTACCAAAATCACACCCTTGGAGAGGACATCCTGAAATGCATGCAATGCTATGAGGACTGCCCTCATCTCCAAGATATTGATTTGAAGATTGACCTCTATGTTAAGCCAAGAACCGTAGACCATCATCCCTTTGAAATGGCCCCACACCCATGGTTATTGCAACCACAGGTGGATCCATTTGAAATGGATGTTCTTCTGTCACTGAAGGGGATTTTATCCATCAGAAGATCTTTTGTCTGCAGATTCAAGAGTTGCAAATTTTCGTATGCAGTGGATGAACATTTTGAGATCATTGCACACCTAGGGTTCACTGGAGTTCTCTCATGTAAAATCTAGCTAGCGGTACCATTAAAATTGTAGAAGCCATTATATCTAACAGCTGTAGAATCAGCTTTGCTGGAGGGGAAGGGTGATAGAGTGCTTTCATAGCTATGAGGCTCGGGTGGGGAAGTCTGGTGATCTATATAACTGAATCCAGGTGATCCAATAAATTTGATCAGTTGTGTCAGAGTAAGATGATCTTGACTACATTGATTGTGAACCCTAGATCTTGCATTAAATGGTGCAGAAAGTCAAGATGATTCACTAGCCGATCCTTTGAGGTAACAGCTAGGAGGCAATTGTTGAAGTACAGGAAAGTCTGGATCCCTCACAGTTGAAGATGTGCTGCCACTGCTGCTGGGGGTTGTGGTGAGACCAAAAGGCAGTGCTCTGAATTGATAATAATTGGCCCCAAGCCTGAAATGGATGAATCTCCTTGAATGCTTCTCTATCTTCACATGGACAGTATTCATCCTGGAGATCTACAGATCACATCCAATCATCCTTCTTCAGTAGAGGCAAAGCGGACTGAATTGTGACCATCCAGAATTTTGTATGCTTCACAACTTCATTTAAATGATGCAGATCCAGAATAGGTCTGAGGTCCCCTGTTTTCTCTGGTACTGAAAAGAACCTAGAGTAGACTCCAGACTCTGATTGGTCTTTGGGGACCAATTGTATAACTCTTTTTTTCCAGCTTGGACACTTCTGCTGCTGTGAGTTCCCATTGTCTGGGTAGAACATCAGGAGTCCTCTTCTTCTTTATTGTAGGAAGGGAAAAGGGAAATGAATAGCCTCTGGAAATTATGCTTATCACCCAAGAACCTCTTGTTATGTTTTATCAGGCTTGTGGGTACATGGATAAGTGCTCCCTGACTGCCAATAGAGTGCGGCAGTTGGGAAACCCTTCAGGGGCATTGATAAGGCTTCTCAGTAAAAGGACAAAAAAAGTCCTGGTTGTGTGGTCCGCCTCTACCTCTACAGTGATGTCCATTGTAGATACCTCCTCCTCCTCTGCCATAAGATGGTCTATCCATAAGGATGTTCTGATAAGAACTCTGTTACTTACAGAACAACTCTTTGATTTCATGAAAAAGTTCTCTGAAGGGTTGAGAAACAAATTCCCACTGCATAGAGAGAGAGGGAATGATAGAGACTTAAACAAATAGTCTCCATGGTGTCCCTCAAAGTTTCACAAACACAGTAAATAAATATACTGGCTCCAAAAACAAATACTGAGGAAATTTCTCTGTGTGGAAGATCAAAAGTTCCCTAGAGTTCAGGTATATAATAAAAACCATACTGAGATTATCCAAACTAATCAGAGGTGGTCGAAATACTTTCTTTAAAACTTTTTCAAAATATAAATCCACTAATGAAAGTAGGGAAGCACAAGCTAGTTCAAGTCGAATCCTCTTTATTAAAAACACACAAACAAGCAATCCAAATAATAGTTGAAAAAAAACAGATTAAAGTGTAGAAATTCACCATTAATTCCATTTATATACCTGTTTAAAAGCATGCTTGAAAGCATGGGAGTGGCTTACTTGGGTTGCTGTGTTGTAAAAGACAATTGGCATGTTTACTTGCTAAATATCCCTTCCCCCATACACCAGTGGGATATTTCACACACTGTTTCTCTACTTCAAACTCTGTGAATCCAAGATATGTTAAACTAAACTAAACTAAAAGTTGAACTAAAAATTACATATTAATAGTCGCTAAAACTTCCTAAAAGCACTTTATTGTAAATCTTTTCTAATTTAGATATTTTCTGCTTAAATTTTGTTAATGGTCCTTCTTCCAAACTCACTTGTCCCTTAGAATTGTTTTTCTTTGGGGCCAATTCAATATTTAGCCATACCATGAAATCTCCATCACTAGTAGCAGGCAGGACATTATCCACTACATGATCCACCCTTACCTGTCCTTGCTGTCCAATCAAGGAAGTTCCTTTGGCCAACATCTCCGAATATGGAGCTTGGGAGAAGTTCCTTTCTCTATTCAAAGCAGAATCATTTACATTTGTATCAATAAGCATTTTCCTTCCAGTTTTCACTTCTCCAATGTTTTCTATAGTATTCTGAGAAAACGCTAAATCAACTTTTGAGTTTATTTGTGTCAGTAGTGGTATTGTGTCAAATTGACACTATCATCCTTTGTGTTTCATACCAAACCAGTTGCCACACAGTTGTCTCCTTCACAATCCATGAGAGGAACTTTATCATGGACTTCAACAGTCGAACACAAGGGACAAATGGGTTTGGGAGAGGAACCGTTAACAAAATTGAAGCAGAAAATGTATAAATTAGAAAAGTTATTGAAAAAAATATAGGGGACTACACCTGGACAATCTATTTTTTGAAGATTGTATAAGGCTAGAACGTGTCCCAAAAGGACTACAAATTTGTAAATTTCTCAATAATATTCAGAACGGATCTCTGTTACATCAGGAGCTGTTAGAATTGTTTGACCGTACAGGTCTTACTTACATGAAGTTGTTAGAGACAATAACCAAATTATGGCAACATTAAAGGACGAAATGATTTTGTTACAGAAAGAAGTTATTGCTGACACCCTTTTCAGTATTAACAAAAGATTTTACAAGAGCATTTTCCCTCGTATACAGCAACATGTGAATAAAATTAAGAAAAGGAAGGAAAAAAAAAACTGAAACAGGATCAAGAAGAGTATGAAGAGTATGAAGGCCTACCCTCTACCAAAAGGTAACAACCACCAGAAGGTATATTTTGTGGAAACAGATGAGATAGTAGTGGAACAGGAGCTGGAAGTAATGGAAGAGTCTGAGATGTTTGATGAATCAGTGGAGAACAACAACCGGTGTGATTTTTCTCCCCTACTGAGATGATTGGTGAGACTGAGGAACAAGAATGGTTCTTGTCATAGACATATCAATACAATGGGCAGAACAGACAAGGTTTCCAATGACAGGGCACAGGTCAAATGAAGAGGAAGGGGAGACCACTGTCACACTATCAGAGCTAAGACAACATAACAGAGATTCTTTCAATAATGACTGTCTTAATATGGTATTTGAATATGAAGGACTTAAAATTTACAATTTTAGTAATTTGATTATTGATGAAAGGCATGGGAAACTGTTTTCAAAAGGTTTTAACTTTGTACCACACAGGAGAAGTAACATGGTTAATAGTATTTTAGATTTAAACATTTTTGCAAGAAATATTAATTTGAAGTTGTTGCTTGATAATGGGAAGGATAATGGGGAAGAATGTATACATCTCTGTAGGAAAAGTACCTATAATCCCCCACTATTATCACCAGTAGCCATATTTGAAAAATTGAGTGATCTTAATATTTGAGCATTACACAATAACAACAAAAAAGATAATCTTAGGTGTAACAATCTTAGTAAGGAAGAATCAGAGGTATTGTTTATTTATTTATATTTGTTGACCAGGAGTGTCCGACTGGACGTAGGTCCATTTTCAGCGGAGGCCCGGGGAGAAAAGCTCCACAGTTAAAATAAACAGACAGTAGTTACATTGGATTACATAGCGATTAACAATTTACATAGCAATTACTTAAAACATATTTACAGATGAAGAACATAGTACTTTTATATTGTTATATTTTATATTGTTTGAACTCACTAATAATAATGCCATGAGGATTATGAAACCCAATAAAGGGGGAGGGGTCATGATTATGTGATATCATGACTACAATGCTAGAATATTTGAGCTTTTGAATATTTTACAACAGCTTCACTTAATGAGATCAATATCTTTAAGCACAGGATAGATTGGAGTTAGAAGAACTTTTTCAGGAGTATAATTTTAGTGAAGCAGAAATAAAGGTAAAAAAAAAAAACCTTGATTTCCTCCTTTTTTGGATTCCAAAAATCCACAAATCAGTGGAGAATCCACCAATGAGACCGATAGTTGATGGAGGATGCTCGAAGACAGAGCCCATAGCCAAATTGGTGGTCCATCACTTAAAACAATTCTTTATAGGATAGGATTATGTGTTGAAAGACTCATGGCATTTATTGAGTTGTTTGGCAAAAAGTGAGCTCAAGGAAAATATTGTTTTCCTTAGCACAGATGTAAAGGACTTATTTATGACTATCCCACATGAGGAGGTTTGGAATGCTTTCACGAAGCCATAATTTGGGCACTAATATTTCAAAAGACTTGATTTATGTGTTGACCACCCTTATGGAGTTAGTATTAAAGAACAATTTTATTTGGTTCCAGGGGGAATATTTGAAACAAACTTGAGGGGGTGACAATGGGGGCAGCAGTGGCCCCGGTATTAGCAAATGTGGTGTTATGGTTGTGGGAGACTAGATTTATTTTCGGATCTGATTTTAAGAAGTATATTTGCAGGTATTACAGCTTTTTGGATGACATTTTAATTCTATGGGAGGGTGGATTAGTGAAATTCCACAGTTTGTAAATTACATCAGTAGTATCACCGAATTTTTAACATTTACTAGTAAGGTGGAAGATGGGGTTGTAATTAATTAGATGTCCATATTATAAGAATAGAAAGGAGAAATGTTTAGAGTCATCCATTTATAGAAAACCAACGTACTCGAATAGTTTCCTACATTTTGAAAGTAACCACCCTTCTGGCAAAAAAAATAACAGTTGGTAAGACTATCAAGACTAATAACAGAGGAAGAACAATTATAGATTGAAATAGCTAGACTGAAATAAATGTTTAGGGTTAGGAGTTATCCAATACCCTTAATAGACAGACAAGTGGCGTATGTGTTAGAAAAGAGGTTGGACGTATATGTCCCCCTTTTGAGGTATCCTGATAGGAATATAGTTAACAACAAGAAGGATGACAATGCCACTTGCGTAATATTATTACTCCCCCAATATTAGACAGATTGTTGAAAAGAATTTGGAGTATTTAGTTTAACCGAAAAACTAGGGGAATCACCAAAGATAATTTTTAGAAGGGGTATGAACATGAAAAACATTTTTGAGAGAAATACCAACAAGTTTGTTCAAAAGGTGACGATGAGTAAATGTAAAACTTGTAAAGAATGTAGATACATTTATGAAACTAGTAATATTGTCATTGAGGGGTTTGATAGAGTACTACTGGTACAAGGGAAATACAACTGTAACATCAAAGGGGTAGCTTATGTTGCTTTATGTCTGACATCTACTGCTTTTTATGTAGGGAAAATGGAGAATCATTTAAAGAAAAGGATATACCAGCACACCTATGCAGTAAAAAAGCATAAGTCCAATGCCTTGTATAGGCACAGTGAAACATGTTCAAATTTCAAGAAATTTGTTTTCTATGTTTTGGAAAAGGTGGCTAGACAAGAACGTGGGGGGAACTGGTCTAGTTTCCTAGAATATAAGGAAACAGAATGGCAGATTTTACTTAATGCCACTCACTTCCCAGGTCTTAATGCTAGGATATCAATTAGTAGTTTGTTGTCTTTAAAAGCAGATAGGGTTAAAAAGTAGCTAGGGCCCAGTATGCTTGGTGGCCTAATATCTGAATAAAGAAGTTGCATACAATTGTTTATCTTTGAAAGATTGTATAACTGTGTGTATTTGTTATATTATTTTACACTTAGATGTATTTAAGTATATTTAAACACTTTTAGATATATTTTTTCAGGGTTCGATTATGGGGTATTATATGTTCCATGATTAGTTATTAATGATTCATTAACTACTCACTTTTAAATGTTTGAAAATGTCAGACTGTGTTATTTTATTAATAGTGGATAGGGACTTCTAACAGTATTTGTGCAATATTAACATTTTTAATTATGGAATTGTAATTATTGGTTGTTGGCAATGGTTACTGGATGTAAAAGGAAGGATGTATGTAATGGTTAGTATCTGATGAAGTTCCATTGATTGAATAAAGGGAACAAAAGTGCTTATCTATAGAAAGTGTGTCCTGGTTTTGTGTGCCGAAGCAAGACCTTGCTTCATTTTTGTGGAGTTTTCTTTAAGTGGTTTTGGAGTTAATAAAATTGTTAATATTTTCAAATAAATAAAGTTCACACCTTCAGTCTTTCTAAACAATGAGGCAACTTTCTTAGCTCTAGTATACTTTTTCAGTGAGCAATAATAGTTTAGTCCAGGCTTTCTAAAACAGTTCAGCCTTAGTTGCCACATAAGTTCTTGTTTTCTAAAGTATTTGAGATGTCTCCTTCAAGTTTAGTGAGGTCTGTGTTGTCAAGTATTTGAAATTTAAACCCAGAGTGTCTTCTGTGGAGTTGAAGGTGTCTGGCCAGGGCATTGTTTCTACATTTAGACTGGATCTCAGATAGATGGCCCAAAATCCTTCATTGTCTTTTCCACATAAAATGCAGTACATTCACTGCAACTAGCCCTGTAAATAACTTGTGTAGAGTTGCGCCCTCTGCCTGCTTTAGTCTTAATACATTTCTTTAAATATGGGCAATAAAGAGTCTCCCTCTTGAATACAGGCACAAAATGAACAGTTTGTTTCACATTTTTTCATATTCTTTTCCTGTGGTTTAGGTCTTCCTTCTACAAAGCTTCTAATATTTCTAGTCTTCCTATATACAAAAGTCAGGGTTTCACCCAAAATGTCTACAAGATAAGGGCTTTCAGCAATTATGTCCTAGTTCTCCCTAATGATATTCTTGATACAATGAAAATCCATAATATATGTCAGTTTGCAGCTGTCTTTTGATTTATTGCCCCCAGATTTATTAAACATTCTTCCAATGGGTCAGTTTAGTGTGGCTGCATTGGCATTTTTAAGCTTGATGACTGGTTCAAACATGTTTCTTAACATTTGTTTTTTGTACCCCTTACTAAGAAATTATTTTCCAAATCATTAAGGTTTCTCAGAAAAGGTTCCATCTTTGTGGTTATTCTAGCTAACCTATATCCCTGGGACTTGACCTCTTTATATTTTGTCTTGGTGGATGCAGACATTTACTGTGATTAAGAGGTTCACTCTTTTTCAGTAAAGATTAGTGGAAATTCTGTTGTTGTTAATGTCCTTGGAAATTAGCATGTATAAGAACATAGTTGAGCTGGTATTGTGGGAGGAAGAGAGAGAGAGACTTACCATCTTTTTGACCCCTGGTTATTGTGTCTTTTACCTTTGGCCCAAACAGAGTGGAGCCATCAAAGGGGGCATTGATGAAAAACGTTTTAGAGCTTTCTGCAAAATCACATCGATGCATCCAGGCATAGATGCAGGATGATGCTGGTGCATGCTGCCCTAGCCAAGACATCAGCTGCATTAGAAAGCAGTCACATATATGACTATATTGGAAGTGGAATGAAGGGTAGAATGCTGAGAGTTCATAGTCTTCTGAACATCTGCAAGGAGATTACCCCATTGAGAACTGGAAAGCTCTTTTGTCAGGTCTCAGAAATCTAGTAACATGGGCCAAATAATTCAGTATTCTAAGTGCAAAAGTCATTGAAGCACAAGTGTTCTGACAGTTCTTTTTAGTGGTTCCTGCTACCTCCATGGCATCTATCAGTAGAGTTGCTCCAATGTTTCTTTCCTTTGGTGCAGCCAATATCCTGTTTTTTTTTTGGGATAGGTTTCAACACATCAGGGTCTTCCACACCTATTCAAGGATCCTATTCAGAAGTTCAGCTTTTCAAAAAGTCAAATTTCAAATGGTCAAGACCATATGATTGACCTTTAGAAAAATTGAACTTCAGAAAACAACAAAAATCTACATCTTTGCAAGGGGATGAGCCTCCCCATGCACCCCCCGACCCCCTGTATATTATATATACCAACTCCAAGTCGAAACATGGACTGAAGCTCCAAAGGCGGTAGCCCAGCATAATGCATCTGAGATACTTCAGGTACAACTAACATTGGGTAAGACTGCAATCCAGGTCATAGCCTGCTATAGGTCCCCAACCCCAACCATGTCCCTAGACTCTCACTCCATGTTCCTAAGCACCCTGAAATCTATCAAGGTCCCACCCAACACTCTTACACTAGGAGACTTCAACTACCCCTCTATCAACTGCGAAAACTACTCAAGCACCAATGCACTGGCCCAGTGCTTCCTGGAATTCATCAATTCCAATGCCCTGGACCAGTTCATTCTTACCCCCAGTAGAGGAAGCAACTTCCTTGACCTGGTTATTACTAACATGGGCAACTGTTGCTCTACACCAATAGTCAATTTCTCCCTGGTTAGATCCGACCACAAACTAATCACCATATAAATTCACATCTCACCCACACCCCCTGCAAAGGTATCCACCATGAAAAACTTCTCCAAAGCTGACTTTGGACTCCTAAAAACAGAGGTGGCTAACTTCACAGCACCCATGCCAATGGAAAATAGATGCATGACTGCTGAATCATACACCAATGCACTGTATAAACACGTACATAAATGTATGGAGCTAGCCATACCCAACAGAATTAAGACGCTCTCCTCCAAAAAAAAGCAAGCCAGTCTGGTGGTCCTCTGCCATTAATAAACTCTACAACAGAAGTTAGAAACTATTGCAGAAAAAGGTGAAGTTCCAAGATTGGAAAAATTCCCTTATTAGCCTCAACAAAAAGTTGAGATCCCTCATCAAAACCCCCAAAGCCAGCTACGAAGGCAGAATTGCGGCAGACACTAAAAACAACCACAAAGCCTTCTTTAGTTATATCAAGAATTTTTATGGCAATACTCAGATTTGCTCCGAGTTACTGCACAATGGTACCTCCTATACTGGGCCAACAGATATTGCCAACATACCGACAGATTCAGTGCCCTCTCCCCTCTCCTAAAGGACCAATCTCAATACCGGAAGAATGCTAGGCACCCTGCATTACTGCAGCACAGATTAAAGCTACATTGTCTAAGGCCAAGGATACAGCTTCCATGGGACCCAACAATATCCCTGGCTGTGTTCTACATGAATTACAAAGTGAACTGGCACCACATCTGTGTGCTCTGTTCACTCGCAGCCTCACCTCAGGCTTTGCCCCTACTGAATGGTGCACTGCTACAGTCATCCCTCTCCATAAAGGAGGAGCGACTACAGACCCTGGAAATTATCACCCCATTAGCCTGATGAGTCTGAGATGTAAGGCTATGGAGCGCATCATTATGGACCTAATTAACAAGGTTATAGGGAATCTCCAAACTCTAGATCCCACGTAATTTTGTTTTGTGAAAGTTAGATCATGCCTGCTCAACCTGGTTGCCTTCACCAGAGCGATGGATGAAGGTAAGGCAGTACATACAGACTACCTCAATTTGGTCAAGGCCTTTGATACCATTCCTCACTCATGAATTATTGATAAACTCACCAAACTACGCATCAACCCCTATATCATTAGGTAGGTTGCAAATTGGCTCACAGATGGAACACAGACTGTGAAAGTAGTGGACTCTAAGTCTGACTGCCAACCAGTCACAAGTGGAGTCCCACAGGGATCTGTCCTGGGTCCTCTCCTGTTGTCCATACTGAGGGCACATCCCTTGTTTTCTATTTCCTGCAGGCATTCTATAGAAAGTTCTATAACATCTTCTTGTGGCACATTCTCTTCAATTTCATCCTGTGTCATCTGTTTTGTCATATGGAAACTCACTGGCCTATCACCCCTCAACATTGACTGCATCAGAGTTTCCTCAGTTTCCTGTTTCTTTCCTTCCTGTCTAGCTTCAAGTGAACTTTTATACTGGTTTCCTGTGAAAGGCTCCAAAATATCTTGATATGGCACCTGACCTGTTTCCTGTTCCACTGGTTTCCCCTTAATTTGGATATCCATTGCTCTATCCTGTTGTGGTGCTTTCTGCATTTGATTTTCTACATTGAATCCTTCTCTTTGCAGCTGTTCCATTACCTCAATTTCTATTTCTTTGACTTCTCTATTACTAATCTCTTGTTCTGCTTTTCCTCTTAGTCTGCTCATTTTTTGTATTGTAAAGTTTTCCATGTCTGGATTCCTTTGCCTGTATTTCTCTCCAAATATCTTGGGTGCTGCTCTTTTTGTATTAATTAATTTTGCTTTCTCCTTTGCATAAATATTACACCATATTAATTCTCTTTTCCTTTGCCCTGTCCATATTTCTTCTTCACATGTCTCCTGATCTTGCTTTTCCTTATTCTGGGGACTCACTCCATCATGCTGTGATGTAGTCTGTTTTAGACCTGCTACATTAAATCCTTCTCTTAGCAGGCACTCCATAACTTCAACTTCTATTTCTTTAACTTCTACTTTACTAATCGTCTTTTCTACATTAATTTGTTGTGCTTTTAGTCTTTTTATTGTGAAATTTTCCATATCTGGATGCCTTTGCCTGTATTTTTCTTCGAATATCTTTGAAACTGCCTTCTGCATAATTCTTCTTCTTAATGCACTTAGACTGGGGTATGCATTTACATCTTTAGCCTTTCCCAGTTTATATCAAGAACAAAAAAATATGTTCATTAGAAAACCTCAAGACAGCAAAAGCTACAATAATTGCTATGACAACTATGCTGCTATTTTATTTTTTCATGCTGCAAAGCCCAAAATCATGAAATAAGTAACTATCAATAAAAGCAAACAAATGGTGCAAAGGCCATGTCATTTTGCAAATTAGTGCATCAAGGATTTCTGAAAATGAATAGTGGTGTTTATTTCCTTCTGCTTATATCTCCACTATCATCCTCTATGTTGATGATATTGTCTTCTGCAACTCCAGAATAAGTTATAAAACCTTATTACAGATGCTGCAAAACACACTCCAAAACTGTAACAATGGTTGTTCAACCAGCAAGACACCGTGAATGCCAAAAAATGTTTCTAGCACCTCATAAAAGTGGAGTAAACTACCCACTACTCATCCCACTAACGTGACACTAAACCTATAGGCTAGGTACTAACCTTCAGGTATCTATGTGTTACCTTTGATCCTAGTCTAACTATGACACATCACAATGCCAACCTAAAAGCAAAAATCAACTCTCCTATTCATCTGCAGCAAAATCCTAGTTTCTGACCTCTGAAAGAAGGGTAGTTATTGCTAAAAATATCCTCTAACCTCAACTAGAACATACCCTGCCACTATTTGTATATGCATCCCAAACAAACATGAAGGTTCTTCAAAACCTCTCAAACAAAATCTGCAAATGCATGCTCATACCCCTTGATAAGGGTATCACAATCTAACAAGCAAATTGTCTCACTGTAAGAGAGCAGGCTAACCCTCTTCTGTCCCTGGTGCATAAAATTCTTTATAGTAATTCTACCCCATTAACCAAAGACTAGCCATAAAAGGTACACACTACAACCCTGCTTAGAAGCCAACAGTGCTCAGGTACTGGCTTGGCCCAAAATCTCATTGTCTTCCATTAATCATATCCCCTACACTTTGGTTCCTAAATTGTTGGATTTCCTCCCTCCTTAGCTCTGTAGCATACCTGAATGTATCAAAGTCAGGAAACAATTTTTCTAGCAGGTAATGCAGAGAATTAGGACTTTAAACTGTTAGGAACCTGTCTGCTGTAGCCGAGGGGAAGGGCTTTGATTTCGTCTACCTCTCTTTGCCTACTGAGTGACTGTGAGCAAGTCACTTAAGACAGTGCTCCTGGATTGCACCTGAAAAAGGACACGAGTGCCCAGTAGGCTTACTTGGTTAAAAATGCTGTACTCACCCTCTCACAACCTTAATATCCTCCTGTCTTTTAATAACCACTACTACTATGGACTAATCTGCCCTATTCCAATCTACTCTTACTTACCCTTAAACCTAACCACGTTTTTCCTAAACTCTATTAGCCACCCCTCTTCCTTTCAGTGCAACCCAGTTCTCACAGCAATGCATTTTAAATATGTAAATACTGTACAGTACAATAATTGTGCTCCAGATATAAATATTCTACAATATGTTCTTAATGTTTGAGCTTTGTACTGTTACAAAACTCTTTTGTACCTATCAGGATGTGGCTGAAAGTAGTCCTCCTTATCAGACAACTACCATGTTCTAGAAACTGGAAAATTTAAAAAAAAACTAAAATAAAATAAACTACTTCCATATGCTACTGGGAAGGCATTTATGTAAAAGCATTTATGTACTTGGAAAAGAAGGCACTCATAAATGTGCCTGTCATATGTTTGCAGTAACTTACAATGCCCTTTCATTGTGTTACTTTGTAGTATTCATTTACTTTTGTGTTAGTTTGTAGTATTCATTTACTTGTGTTTAACATTTGGTAGGCTTTACTTTAAGTATAGAACTTACTGAGATCAAGTGTGGTAAATTAGTATATATGTGCATTCTCCCCATCATTAAAAATTAACTTAAGCTCAAATATTGCAAATTACAAAAAAAAGTACTGTCAGAAAATATACAAGAAGGGGCATGGCCAAGGATGAACACAGGATAGCAGCAGATTTCTTCAGCTCCACCAATTTCATTACATTGACAGGAATTAATTACTTAAAAAATTAATTTTTGAAGTAATTTTCTTTCTAAATATGTTTGTTTTATATAGTTCTTGAACTATATCTAAAAAAGAAAGGAAATCTTAATAATATTTCTGTCAGAAATTACTTTGGACATTTTCCTGTCAGTTTATCAGTCTGAAATGAGTTCCAGTAAGACAAATTCTCAAGACTCCAGCATCAAGAAAGAACTTCAGTCTCTGATAATTATAGTCCAGCAACTTACTGCTAAGATGGATAAAATGGATACTAAAATAGACACTTTCATAGAAAAAACTACAAAACAAATAGACTTGTTACATATGGACCTGCAACAACAGAAGATCCAGATGACAGGCATAGAAGAAGCTGTGAATGACATGGAAAATAGAATACAAGAAGAGGAAATCAACATTGAGTTTCTGCTGAAACAAAATACACATTTACAAACAAAGCTGGATGACCTGGAAAATAGATCTAGGCGCAATAACATTAGGATTTTTGAACTGCCAGAAAATATTGAAGGTAACAATATTACTTCTTTGTTAACAACATGGCTCCCTAAAACTTTAGATTTACCAGAAGCGTTATCTTTTGGTATCGAAAGAGCACATAGATCTATAGCTAATACTAACTCTAACAAAAACTATCCTAGATCAGTTATAGTTAGATTTCTATCATCTTTTGATAAAGAGATGGTTCTTAAATCTGCTTGGGCTAAAGCTCCTGTTAAGATTAATGAAACAACTGTGCGTTTTGACAATGACTATTCTTCCATGGTATTAGCTAAAAGAAAAGTTTTTCTGCCACTAATAAGGGAGCTTAAAAAAGCACAGTTTAAAACATACCTTCTGTTTCCTGCCAAGCTTAAAATCTTCCTTCCTGATGGTCCTAAAATTTTCGATGACTTAGACTCTGCTTTACTGTTTATCAAAAAAAATAAGATTTTGGAAAAAATAGAAGAAATGGAATGGGCTAGTCCTTCGTTAAAGAGACTGGCAACTGAAACTTCGTGGAAGACTTCAGAGAAGAAGAAAAGACTAAAAAACAAATGATTTGTACTATGTTTATTTTTCTTTCTCTCTCATTATTTTATTTTATTACTAATCTTTTTAAATATAGTTCCTGCATTTCCAAGAAGCAACAAATATTTTGAAAAAGATTTAATCAAAGTTATTCTCTGTGTGCAAAGAAATGTTTTCATAACTAGTCAAAATATCTGGAGATTTAATGGCAAGCTGTGATTTAACTTGTTTCTCTTACTGAAGAGGAAAAATAATGTCAGTAATTTGATACATTTTTTTTTTCCTTTAAAAGTTTATATGTTCTTCAAATGCTATTCCTAATTATACATTCTTGATTACACTGCTTATACTTGTTTGTAAATAATCTGTCATGCTTTAACTAATAATTAGAACTAAATAATAGTAAATAATATGTTTTATTTTTAACTCTATTAATATAAACAGTAAGTAACATTCTATTGTATATACTTCTTATAGCTTTCTCTTACATTTTTTTTATTTCTGCCTTACACCCTTTTACTTTCTACTCTCTTTTCTTTTCTTTATTAATATATAGAAATGCTTTTGATCATATAGACACAGTAAATAATAAGATTTGCATAGGAGTTGAGTTGGGACAAAAATGTTGAGTTTTGTTACTTATTAATAATTTTGGGCTTGATTTCACTTACATAGAGTCTGTAATAACCTGTAGAATGCATTGTGACGGTTTTGTCATGTTTAGATGCATTCACACTGCTAAATGAATGTTTGTCACTAGTTTTTAATAAGTTTCCCGCCAAAATGTTAAGAGAGACAATCTGGGATGTGGGCTGTCTCATGCACAGTGCCCATGAGCTACTTCAAAAGCTTCAACTCTCAGAATTCTCACAGAGAAGCTGAAAGCAGCTAGTCTCACCTTTGACCTAGATATCACACTGACACATCACAGATACAGGAATGACACTACCTAATTATACTTTCTTGATTACACTGCTTATGCTTGTTTGTAAATAATCTGTCATGCTTTAACTAATAATAATTAGAACTAAATAATAGTAAATAATATGTTTTATTTTTAACTCTATTTATATAAACAGTAAGTAATATTCTATTGTATATACTTCTTATAGCTTTCTCTTACATTTTTTTTATTTCTGCCTTACACCCTTTTACTTTCTACTCTCTTTTCTTTTCTTTATTAATATATAGAAATACTTTTGATCATATAGACACAGTAAATAATAAGATTCGCATAGGAGTTGAGTTGGGACAAAAATGTTGAGTTTTGTTACTTATTAATAATTTTGGGCTTGATTTCACTTACATAGAGTCTGTAATAACCTGTAGAATGCATTGTGAAGGTTTTGTCATGTTTAGATGCATTTACACTGCTAAATGAATGTCTGTCACTAGTTTTTAATAAGTTTCCCGCCAAAATGTTAAGAGAGACAATCTGGGATGTGGGCTGTCTCATGCACAGTGTCCATGAGCTACTTCAAAAGCTTCAACTCTCAGAATTCTCACAGAGAAGCTGAAAGCAGCTGGTCTCACCTTTGACCTAGATATCACACTGACACATCACAAATACAGGAATAGCAGATTAATAATATGTGTTAAAAATCTATGTCCCAAACATATACATTACTATAACTCATTTAATTCATCTGATTGACAAGCATAAATAATTTTATAACTCTATACTGGAAGAAATTGTCATGTGATATATTTTAAAGCAGTAGTATAGCATGCTTGTAAAATCTGGTTACTAAAATGTGTTTGCTGTGCATTATTTTGTATAAAGCAGACAGATTTATTGAAGGGACAGCAATGTAAGATGGTGCTCAGTAAAGATAAAACTCAGTGAGATCAGATATATATATATATGTATGTGTGTGTGTGTGTATGTGTGTGTGTGTGTTTGTGTGTATGTGTGTGTGTGTGTGTGTGTTTGTGTGTGTGTGTGTGTGTGTGTGTGTATGTGTGTGTGTGTGTGTGTGTGTGTGTGTGTGTGTGTGTGTGTGTGTGTGTGTGTGTATATGTGTGTGTATGCATGTGTATATGTATATATGTATATGTGTATATGTGTGTGTATGTGTGTATGTATGTATATATATATATATATATATATATATATATATATGTGTGTGTGTGTGTGTGTGTATGTGTGTGTATGTAGATATGTATATAAATGTTTCTGAGAATCTGCTTAACTATGAAGTATGATTTATAACAATTTCTATGAATACAATATTTTATTCTATTGGCAATAATGAGTTTGAGTAAATGCTCATATACAAGCAATTCAAGGTTTTTTTTGGAAGTTGTTAACTGTATTTACATGACAGAAAATAGATGCATCCTAATATATGTAATGTCTGAATCATATTAGCCAAAGTTTTTGATTTAAATGAATGTTAGAACTTATTTTTCTCTCCTCTTGATTTCTAACATCAAGATTATTTGAATACTATTTGAATACAAGTGTTTTATATTACATGGATGCATATAGTAGTATGAACAGTTTTTAAAAAAAAAAAAAAAAAAAAGGTTTATTTTAGTTTATATGATGCTGTTTTACCAAATGTGTAGTCTTGTCTTGCTAGATAATTGAATTGAAAACTGTTAACTTCAGTTAAATATAACTAGTATTAAATTGATAAGGTGGTAGCTGACGTACTGCTGCTTAGGGTAGGGGGTTAACTTGAGTGGTAAATACTACTCTAAGTTGGAGTTTATAACTCCAGGCTGGATGCAAGGTTTAATCCTTACATTATTTTCACTTGTTCATTGTTATTTGTATATAGTTTTGAAGTCCACAATATATTTTGTACATTCATTGTCACTACAAACAAAATTGAATCCTATACGAAATCCCATAAGAGATTCAATAAATACAGCTATATTTAAAGGTACACCTAAAGGAGGAGATGTAACATTACTTATCTTGTTATTTGTTATTTTGATCATAAGATTCTTAAGTTTTAAAAATGCCAAATGACATCTTTAAAAGGAATTTCTTTAAACATGAATGGATTGAATAATCCATGTAAAAGGGCAAGCCTAATAAGATACATTAATTTACATAAGGCCAACTTAGTCTTCCTACAAGAAACCCATCTCTTGAAAAAAGATATTGATAAACTAGCCACAAACAAATATACAGTATTGGTTAGTTCAGAGCACAGTCAGAAAAAAGAGGAGTGGCTATTTTATGGAATAAAAGTATGCCCATTCCTAAAACCATTAAGTCTTATCAGGATGACAAAGGAATGTTTTGTATGGTTACAATACAAATTAATGGGAAGACTTACACTTTAATTAATGTATATTGGATACCTGGAATTGGTATTAATACAGTGAAACATCATCTTGATAAGATCATATCATTCTCTATAGGAGATATTATTTTAGCTGGTGACTTTAATTGTATACTACATGAAAGTGATACTACCACTATAGGAAAGAGAAGAATTACATCTAATGCAAAACATTTAAAGGATTTTGCTAATTCTTATCATTTGAATGATATTAATAATCAGATAGATTCAAAATCATTACCATACACCTTTTTTCTAACAGATACAAAACTTATTCAAAAATAGATAGGGTCTTTATTTCTAACCAGATGGTAACAGATTTAATTAATTCCAAAATCATTTTATGTCCTATATCTGATCATAATTCAATTGTTTTTGAATTCATGATAAAAAATACTCATAATGTTCAGATCAAAAGGATACCAGCATACTTAACTCAACTAAAAGACAATAAAGAATATATACTTTCAGAAGTAAAACATTTTTTAGACATAAATAACACTCCTGAAGTCTCCATTGTTTATGTTTGGGATGCCTTAAAATCATATCTATATGGACAAAGTATCAGATGGTATAATAATAAAAGGAAATCTTGGGATAAGGAATTGTTAGATATTCAAAGTAAATTAGACTCTTATAAACATAATAATAAAGAAAATATTATGGACAAGAAAGTTATTGAAGAAATAAACAAACTAAATGAGAAATACAAAGAAATTTTAACTCATAAAGTTAAAATAACTTTAGAGAAATACAAGTTTTGTCTTATTCAATAAGCCCCAAATACTTACATAGACTTAAAAATAAAACAAAAGGTTGAATAAACAAAACCATATCAAAGAAATCTTTTCTCTAAGGAAAAGAAGAATGTTTCTAGTATACCAGAAATACTAGATGAATTTAGAAATCACTTTCACAAAATTAACCATAATAATATTAACATGGAACCTAAAGATAAAATAAAGAGTTTATAACCACAAATATGAATAAAAGCTTAATAAACAACAGATTAAACTATTGGACAAGAGTATTTCATATACAGAAGTTATTACACAAATAAATAAGCTTAAATCAAACAAAGCACCGGGTAATGATGGTATTATACCAGAGATATATAAAATCCTTTCTAAAAATACATATTCATTAATACATAAGGTTTTTATTTTGGCCCAAACTGAGTTAATAACCCCCCCCCCATCTTGGCAATATACATTTATTTCGCCAGTTTTAAAACCTAATAAAGATCCAACTAGATGTTCTTCATATCGGCCCATCTCATTACTTAATGTTGATTATAAAATGTTTATGAATATCTTTGCTGACAGATTGAAGACAATCATTCCTGGCATTATAGATATAGATCAGACAGGCTTCATTGTAAATAGAAATACTTTTGATAATATAAGAAGAACTTTAACATTAATAGATTTTGCAAATAGGAAAAAGAAAGATTTAACACTTATTAGTCTTGATATAAGTTCAGCATTTGATTCAGTAAGTTGGGACTATCTGTTTACCTTAATGAAGTGCACAAACTTCTCGGATGCATTTGTAAATCTAATTGAACATTTATACAAAGGAACGTTGGCTTATATCAAGGTAGGAACATATGTTTCACAAAAAATACCCATTCTTAAAGGTACAAAACAAGGATGTCCACTTTCTCCACTATTATTCACTTTAGTAATGGAGCCTTGGGCTAATTTGATCAGAAACAGTACTGACATAGAGGGTTTTGAAATAGATGAAAATACAACATCCAAAATTCAACTTCTTGCAGATGATGTTCTAATTACATCAGCAGGATCTAATTCTTCTATACAGTCTCTATTTGATAACATGATGAATTTTAAAAGTATTTCTGGTTTAATATTCAATGAAGAAAAAACTAAAATACTACCTATATATACGCGAAAAAATATTCTCATTAGTGATTTTACTAAATATGTACCCAATTCAGGTCAGATAACTTATTTAGGTATAATACTATCTAAAGATATTAAATCTATTATATATAATAATTATAATACCTGTTTTCTTAATATACAAAATCTTTTAATACCTGGAATAATATGTTTTTACTATGGAGGAGAGACTTACAATTATTAAAATGATAATATTCCCCAAGATTTTATACTTAATACAATCAATAATACTTCCACCTACAAAAATAATTATCAAGAAACTGAACACACTAATGTTAAATTTCTTATGGGCACCTAATAGACCTAGGATTGCATTAAAGAAACATACTAATAGCTGGTCTCAAGCGGGTATTTATTTTCCAGACTTTAATTTATATACTATCTCTTCTATTGTAAAAGTTATTACTTTATTAATAGATCAGTCATATGTCACAAAATGGAAAGATTATTGGGAGCTAATTAGTATACACTTCATGAAAATCTCCTTAACACATAAAAGTATGATTGTAAATAACTCCATGTTATGGTTACTAAAGGAATTTTGTACTTCACCTATTACACCTAAACATATGGTTTGTTACCCATTAAATATTATTATTAGTTATCGTAACTTTATATTCATGCACCCTAAGTATAGCGAATGGAATTTTATTGTATTTCCTATAATGTATACTCAGGGTATGCTTTTGTCATCTACTTCTGAAGGAACTCATTTAGCTATAGATAATGATCTAAAGTACTGGTATCAGTTGATATCCGATAATAAAGTTAAAAATCTAGATTTCTTAAAACAAGAATTTGATCTAAGAGAAACTTGCTGATTAGAGGTTCAGACCTTTAGACAACATCTCATTAATAAAATAGATTTAATGTCTATAACTGTTAAAGAATCTATTCAACACTGATTGATTACTTGATATTAAATTTACAACATAAAGTTTCTGATAAAGGTAAACTTTCATACATACATAAAGTTATCAGACAAGAAACTTTTGACAGTGTAGATTCATACTGGAATTATTTCACTTCTATTAATGGGGACCCACCAAATCAACAAGATAAACAATATATATTGGAATCTGCTTATAGAACTACATCTTCCATTGTCTGGAGACTTTATACATGGAAATTTTTACATAGATCTTTTTATACACCTTTGATGATAAATAAAATAAATAATAAAGATAATCTATGTAAGAGATGTAATGTAGAAATTAATGCTGACTGGGCTCATATGTTTTATGACTGTATAAAATTGAAAGAATACTGGAAGTCAATTAATAAATTTTGCAGGCTCTTTTACAGATAATTTCATTATTTCTAAATCTCTTATATTATTCAACACACCTGTACCTCAAAGTGTTAAAAGGTTAAGCTTCCCTTGTTATGGTCTATTCTAGCAGTGGCTAGGAAAATAATAACTAGAAATTGGATTTCAGATACTCCTCCTTCGTTCAATGAATTTAAAAATGTTATGAATATAGTGTGCCATATGGAAATAAACACAATTAGGACTAGAACAAATAGAAAAACATCTTATTTTATTGTATGGGATAATTTACAAAATTTGTTAAAAAAATTTTAATTTCAATAGCATGGTATTTTAGTTTAATTAATTGATCTGATTGTAGTGGATGTCTTTGTAAATACTTTAGTTGTTTTGTTGAATATTATAATAATACCTATTTTTAATTACTTGTATAAAATTGTTATGATATTTCTCTTATATGTTAAAACAATAAACCTGTTTTGAAAAAAAAAGAAAATATACAAGAATGGTAAAAAAGTAATGAAAGCAAATTCAAATAAGGGTGAGCTCTTATTCTCACCTCAGAATTCTGTAGCTATTACCGCCTTTTCCACAAATGAAATGAATAACTATTTCCATGTCTCGCACAGTAAACTATTTTAAGTAGATAAGCTTCAAAATGTCAAAAGGAGTACTTCAGAGTGATTACTTAAGGACAATGACAGTTTACAGACATTTTGCAAATACCTGCATGAAGAACCTTGTTAACAAGTTTTAAAGTATATGTAAGATGAATTGTTAAGTATACTACCACTCAGTAAATAGTTTATTGGTTTATAGTTATATTCATTGGTAAGTACTAGGTAATCAGTCTCGAGATCATTACAAATATAGCCAATAATCCGTATTCAAACATTCCCACCAGCCTCAAAGGAGGCCAAAACAAGACCAGGGAAAAATTTGAAGCTGTCTATCTAGTTGTCTAGATTCACCTTGAAGATGCAATGGTGGCTTCTCTGCTTGACATGTAGTTTGTTCCAGAGGTAGAAGAAAAAATAAGAAAGGGATATGAATCTATTATGCTAATGTGTCTTATTTATTTCTTGAAGAAGATTTGTTTCCTTCAACCAGAGTTTTGAGGACCTGTTTGTTCTGTGAAGTAACAAAAGGTCAAAGAGGTTCTGATCTTTTCTATAATACTATTCCATAATCTAGTTTTGGTCTAATGCAACTTACAATGATTTTGTCATTTCTGATTGCCTAGACTCTATAAATCTTTTTATAAACTCTATAGTTTTAACTTTCATTATCCAACAGTTTCATATGATCAGAAAATTTCAAAGTTGGATTTATCAACATACCCTGGTCATTACATGAATTTGCAGATTCAGTCATTTGCTGTACTAAATATTCACCCTTAAATCTATGAATCCCAAAGTCTGAAATTCTTAATATTTGATATCTTTATTAGCACATTATTCTGATGTGCCCAAATGATCAATTTTGTCGCATTCTTTTGCAGACATGCCCCATTTATGTAACCAGATTTTCCATTTTAGGTCATATGCATACAGACTGTAGAACATCTCAGATGGAAAACAAACCAGAAAGATACAACATAAACAACTATGAACCAAGGACAGAGACACATGGGACACTGACTATAACCTAGACATTCATCAATCCCATTGCTGAATGATACTTGCTACATCTTATTTGTATGCCATGCAGATATCCATCTCATTAAGATTACATTAATATCTAGTTGTCAGTATTTATTATTGCTTGTCAGGGAGGAGTGAGCAAGCTTCTGATAGCAACATATCTAAAAAACTAATATTTCTGAAGGTAGAGAGGAGGCACACTGTGGATGAAAATGACCATTCAGTTTTGTGACTTGATCGCAGCCAAACAATAATTGATCTGGCTTTTTGGAGGTAGTGAGAATGTCTGTGCAAGGGAAGACTAAGTAACAAATAATCTTCACAGCTTTATTTGTGTACATTTTGGGTGACTTTTTAATAGACAGAGGAGGTGTACCCTATCAGAAGGGGCATATTCTACTGGGAGAGTGTGTGCATGTGTTTGTGTGTGCATGTCAGTATGTGCGTGTGGATGTGTGTCTGGGTGCGTCTGTGTGTGCCTGTGTGTGTGAGTGCCTGTATGTGTGAGTAAAAGGAGCAAAAAACAGTGTCTGCAGCATTTCAGAAACACAGTAAAGACACATGCATGATCTGGTTTGTAGCTTATTACACAATAATTTTATAGTATTCCTAATATAAATGTCTTTAGTTTTAGTTCACAAAAACGCACATCTTCCTTTTTCTTATGGGGACAAATATGTAATACATTTACTCATGCATTCTCTGATTACCTTCTTTATCCAATTCAGGGTTGTGGGGGAGAGAGAATGTATTTTGGTACTAAGTGTGTACAAGGCAGAGAAATTAATCCTGGACAAAATGAAAGTCTATCACATGCTGTGCACTCATGCACCTGCTCTCTCACACACACACACACACACACACACACACACACACACACACACACACACACACACACACACAATCTGGCAGTTCAGCTAGGACATGTCTTTAGGATGCTGAGGGAAACTGAAGCATGCATTGAATACCTACACAGACAAAGGGAAGATATTCAGCTCTGCACACTAGACACCACACTAGAAACAAACTGCAGAATCAAATGCTATGAGGCAAGAATGCTAACTGCTGTTCTATTGTGCTGCCATTACATAATGCATAAAAATATGACTAAATTATACTTTTATAAACACAAGAACTACAACTACTACATATTTGCCCTGAACATGTTTTCAAACATATACAATGTTCATATATAAAAGAAAGAAAAAAAAGAATATAAAACAATCCTTGGATGTGTGCACTGACAGCAATAAATGTAACATGCTGCTCTTCTATTACCTCTTCAACTATAGGCACAGCTCAGTTATAATTCCAATTTTAAACACCTAGTGTTATGGCTTGATCGGTCTTTAAGCTTCCATTTCCACATAGGCAGAGTTAAAGAAAAAATAAACTCACTACTCTTCTGGGATAAAAACATTTTCCCTTTTCTATCTCAACTAGCCAGAGCAGCCATCAGCAAAGAAGTTCACCTCTCTCAGCTGGAATATGGACTACCTATTTCCATATCCACTACCAAGAAATACACCACCACACTCTAGTCTCCAACAGCATCTATTGTTTCATTACAAACTCACCCATCAATTAAAATAACTGTACCATCCTATAAAAACCCAAATGGCTACCCATAAAACAAAGAATTATTCTACTGTTAGGTTCCCAACTATACAAATGACTCTAGCTCCAGATATTTATTCCCCTTGCAGCTAAACTTCATGAAAAAAATCCTCATCTCCTCATACAATCTGCTACACTACTCACAAGCCACACAACTCTCATTACCTCTAGAACCAAACTCTACTGCACTGCACATGCATTCTCCTCTCAGACACCTACTGTTAGCAAGCTCTCCCACTTGACCAAAAAGAAATCAACAGTGACACCAAATTCAGTATGCATCTCAAAACGTACCTCTTCAAACCAAGTGATCCTACTTCAACACAGGAAACATCACCTAACACAATATCCCCATCTCTTTTCCATTTCTTTTCTCCTCTCAAAGAGTTACCAAAGGTTCATCCACTTTAGAAACTAATGCATATAATGTGCATTACCCTCTGCTTGTTTACAGCAATGTACATATGTGTTTTTTCTATATAGCTAATCTGAACTTCTCTGTTATTGCTTATATTTCTGCCTTCTTTGTTTTGAAATGCTGAGCATGAAATTGGGCAATACTGATCAATATAGGCACTAAATATACAGACAAACAATCAAGCAAACAAGCAAATAAACAAAGAAAAAATAATAAATTTATAATCGAGTATCTCTATTGTCCATTTTTATTGCAAAACATCAAACTATTTTATACATATAAGCCTACACTGATGGACACAACAAGCCTATATGGCCATTAGAATATGCTAAGCTGCATTATATGCTGTTACCACTGGAATGGGTATATGAATTCTTCTTAGGGTGAAGAATGCAGAACATTTCCAAAATATTTAGCACTTTCGTACACAAATTTACATGCACTTCTTCAGACATTAATTACTCCCAAAATGCAACTATTTTATAATCCACTTGACTAATTAATTAATAGATAAATTGAATAACCGTTTAAATCAATCAATGAGTATGTCATATAAAATCATTTCATGAAAGAAGCATTTCATAAAAAATATATATTTTTCCTAAATATGAAATGTATTCATAATGTGGTTAAAACCAGGATATAAACCAAGATAATGGATTATTGGGAGTAATTAATTAATGTCTGAAGAAGTGCATGTAAATTTGTGTACGAAAGTGCTTACATTAAATCGTGTGGGAATATTATCGTTTTGCCTTTCTTTTAGATTTACTAGTTTGTGTTGTTTTTGTTTGACATTTCCAAAATATATCTTATTTAGTTGTCCTTATACAAAACGTAAAAATCATAACCAGGCCTGTGATACAGACAGAAAAAAGCCCTGACTGCACCCCAGATATTCACTGAATGCTACTGGTGTTTGCAGGGGAGATATAGGAATGAAAAGGCCAGTGCTAGCTTGCACATCCTGCAGGTGGGAGTTGGCATGCACCCACAGTAAGAACTCCATATGGGAGAAGGCCTAGTATGTGAAACCAGGTGAGCATAAGCTAATTCAAGGAGTTTATGCATTCTTTATCAGGTGAGTGTATGTAAGCAATCCTATATTAAGTAATTATCTCTGTATGGCATGCCTCTCAGAGGTCTGTCACCTTGGGGAGGAGCACAGCAACAAAAGCAGAAAAAAATACAAGCACCTCTCAAATGCTGACTACCAGGATTCCTGACTCTTGCTACTAAGCATGCACAACTACAAAGTAGGCTGCTGCTGAAAGGCAAACTAGGGGGTCAGTTCTATTGAGGTAAGTAATTCAAAATAAAAATTTAGTACATTTCTTTTAGCTCTTTACCCTCAGGTTTTCTGTTCTGTGAAACAAAGAAATAATTTATGACAGCAAACAAGAAAACATTCAGTTGCTTGAGGGACAACAAAGGTCCCAAACATCCATTACTCAGGTTTCTGTGCTTTACTTCATGTTTATATTCCTCACTTTGTTCAACTACAGATGTCTGACATCACCAGCAAGAGTTTGATCTCTCAGATAACTGGTTCCAAAATATGTCCACATTATCAGGTTTATACTAGTACAAGTCTGTAAAATACCAACAGATATGGCAAATTAAATCTTGTCCTCCAGATGTGATTCCTCAGACAGTTCTTCTTCAGCCTGAGATGTAATCTTAGTAAGTATCAACATTTGGACAAAGATCTAGTGAACCCACCTTCCCTTGGAGGTATTCATCCTACATGCTTTCAAATGCTGACAGTTAAAAAGTATAATATTGTACTGGCCCACTGGTGCAGTGATAGGGAGTTTGTCTGCACTCTAGGTGACCTGTATTTAAATAAAGATCGAAATGTTTGAGGGTTATCCAATGGAGGGAAAACAGGGCAGCCCATCTCAGGTGTCCTTGTTTGGGTGAAGGGCTAATGAGAAAGTCAGAACAGTTCAACCTCTATTGATGGATGCAGTCAAGTCCCTGGCATATAGCTCACATTTAAACAGCTACAGTATTGGTGTGCCAACTTAACCACTGGAATAGTCACATGGGAGCACTGGAGCTCCTTCCCTCTTGGTTGGCACAATGCATTTGCATACTACCACTGAAGCACACAATGATGTATAAAAAAAGGATAAATCCATCTTCACCTACTGCAATGATAAGTTTTTGGCATTCAGTGTTTATTGCCCTCTGTCCACTCCTCCACACACAATGGATATCAGTGAATGTTGGTTTTCATGACTCAAACCTTCCCCTCTGGTATTCAGACTCTCTAACACTGATAACGTGGGTTGGTAAACAGTACATTACGGTGTCAAATGGGTGACAGAGCCTAAGATCAATAGGGGAAATAATTAGAGAAATACAAAAAAATATTCTAGTATTATAAGAGTTTTAAGCATAGTTACAGAAAGTGTAGTGAGGGAAAAGAGTATACTATGCAGAACTGTGCTTATAAAAATACAGATAGCAAAATTAAAAAAAAAATCTTTAAAAAGAAAGTAACATCTTTTCCTCAGTGTACAGTGATGGGAGAATTACAGTATAAATAAATCTAAAATGGCTTTCAAAATATTTCAGAATTAGTTAAATCTAGCACTTCTTACTGACATGAAGGAGAAGAGGTGGAAAGAGGTTCTTTTAAGTAGTTAGACTAAAAATTTGAAAATGTCATTGCTTAATACTAAATCTCTGAATTATGTAGGGAACTAAGTATCACATTCACAGGGGTAATATAAGTCATCAATAAGCACTTTGCTCAGGAATTAGGATATGAGTTATTGGGAAATGCTGTTTGGATTTCTGAAGTTGTTGCAAGTTTCATAGACACATCATGCTTGAGGACGAGTATAATGGGGTTATCCCATTCAGTTTGGGACTTCTCCTTAACCCCAAGTCTGAGAATTTTCCATACATTTTCCTTAACTGCAAACCATTGGGATTCTGGAATCTGATATGGTTTTAGATTTATAGTTTACTTCCTTTATCTTTTTTATTACTAAAGTCATGATTACAGGAAGTACTGATACAAGCACATTGTCCCCTGTTTTGAATTCTGTAAGCTAAGCTATGCATTTGTATTATATACATTTCTTGTGTTTTCCATGCCGTTTCACATGCTCTTTTACTGTGGTAAACAGTAGCTCAACAGGTAGAACACTCACCTTTAGTGTAGAAGGCTATGTGCTCTTGACAGTGGGTACCAAAGTAATTTGTCCTCTGTTTTAAACTAAAGTAAGCCATGCATTCCTATTATATGTTCTTTGTTGTCTTCTGTGTCCTTCCCATATCTTCTTTTGCTATTGGCAAACAGTAGTTCAGCAGGTAGCACACTTTCATTTGGTGCAGATGGCTGTGGGTTCTATTCCCAACACAAGCTAGATGGATTATTTTCCGATACTGATACTGCAAATTAGCATAAGGGGGTGCTGCACGCCTGAGTGTGCCATCCTTCACCGAGATGCTCTGCCTGATTTGGTGGTAGCTGAGAGGGATGCAAAAAATCCCACAGCACTAATCAAAACAGTAGGGTTTGTTTTATAATTGCATCACACCCCTTCCATTCTATTTATACCTCTACAATATTTACAACAATTATAATACTTTCAGTATTCAGTTTCACAAACTTTAACATATATAATTCTATCTCCCATTCTTTTCAACACATCATCTTTCCTATTTTTATTATACAATTAATCACATTTTTTTCATGATACCCATACTAGTATCATCAATATCTTATCCCATTTGTCAAATTCATATTTTCATTTCATATTTTCCATACAATATTTTATTCCTGTGTAGGTTTTAAAAACCTTCCCAGTTACTCATTTTGAAAAAAAAAATCCAAAAAATGTAATCCTTTTTTCAGTCTGCTAATAATGGACAGTGCAGTGGTGCAGTGGTAGCATTGTCACCTCACAGCAAAAGGTTCTCTGGTTCAATTTTTGGCTAGAGTGCCTTCTGTGTGGAGTCTGCATGTCCTCCCTTAATTTGTGTGGGTTTCCACAGGCTGCTCTGGTTTCCTCCCATGTTACAAAGACATGCCTCTGGAGCAATTCTCCTTGGGCCTCCACTGAAAATTGGCTCTTTCTAAGTCAGACTTTCCCAGTTAAATGATAAATGATCCAAAAATAATGCTTTGTCATTTCTTCTTCATTACAATCTTTACATGTTTTTCTCTCCTCCATTGATAATTATTTCATACTACTTTATCCAATAAAAATCTCCACAAAAAATTCTCCATCATAAAAATTCTTTAAACCTTTCCCTCTTTTTTATTTAATTTTAACCTCATCCTTATCTTTCTATTGATGTGTTATATAATATTTCTCCATTATCATGTTATACCATTCACTTTTATCTTTTTAACTACATCAGTTTTAATTTTCTAAAACTTCATCTTATCATATTTTATTTTTCATGTCCTTTTAACTTCTTTTCTTTCCCTTTTCATTTTTCCACCTTTCTATATTTCACATACAAAATTTTCCCTATAAACTACTTTTCTTCAATTTCCTGTTTTTAATACCCCAAAGAGGTATATAATCACCAAATAAGCAACTAGGTTTGTTACATTTAAACCTTCTTTTTTATTATATACAATTTTGCATATAACTGGATGGACTCTTAATTCCCAGATAAAACTGAAACAAAAATCTCTATTTTATTTTTTCCATTTTCTAGGAAACAAATATATACTATCCAAATATCTAAATTTTCCCAGCATAAACATGTTTAACATATATACCTTTTTAAAGGATACATACAATACTTCCCCACCAGCAAACTAGGTTCTTTATTTCATCCAGAATTTCTCTACATTATTCTAATACATTTTTTCACTTTTACCAAACCTAATTCTTAATATGCTCATTTCATTTCTAGTAAGAAATATTCCATTAATCTTCCTTATTTCACCAAACCCTTTATGTTTTGACCTATTTAACCTTAATCTATCTTCACTTAACCCCCTTTCTATTCTTGTCACAGTGTCCCTGACTCATACTATGTTTTTTGTTACAATAACTAAATCCTCAGCTTATGAAAGACATACAGGTATTACTGCATATTTTTTCATTTCCCATCCTGTTTCTCTCATTTCTTCAATATATGTTTGTATTATTACATTCATTACTAGCACAAAACACATACTTACATGCCTTTCACATCCTTTTCAATCTTTATTTCTTTTCTAGCCATTCATTCACCATAACATTCACTGAAGTCATCTCATAACACTTCTTTAATTTTCTTCCAACCCCACAATCCATTAAAGTACCCCACATTGTCTTTCTCATGACTTACTGAGTCAAATGCTTTTGTCACATCACACATACTCGATCTTACATGTTTATTCTTCCTAAAAAAGCTCAAATGGCTTGGTGGTAACTTGTTGTGCCTATAGTGTGCAGGGTCCTGGGTTTGAGACTTGCAAGGGCTGACTATTTGTGGTGGAAGGATGGCGTAATGGTTAAAGTGATCACCTTATAGGTGCACGGTTTGATTCTCACATGGGGTAACTGGCTATGCTTAAAATGGCCCACAAGGGCATTTAGCTTAGTACTAATCTATGAAATATGAACAATAAAACAGCATCTATAACTTCTTTTATTACTACTAACATTTCCTCAACTTGTTTTCTCTTTACTCCATATATTCCTTTCCCTATCACTTTTTCTCAAACAGTGCCAATTCTTTTTAGGTTATTTTCATAAATATTTTATAATCATCATTCCCTGGTGTTATTGGTCTCCAGTTCTTAATATTTTTATCATCTTTCTTTCATATAAATGTAATTACCCCTGCACATCTTTTTAATCTTTTATCCGATTTTAGACATTCATTATTACAACAAATGCTTCTTTTTCCCTTACACTCATCCCATTATAAATTTCCATGAGTTAACCCATCCAAGCTTGGTGCTGATTCTTCCTTCCCTTCTTTCATAACATCTTCCAATTCTTTCAATTCAATTATTTATTCTAATTTAAATTTTCCCTATCCAAAATGTTCTATACTTTACACACACATATCACACACATACTTTCAACTTCTTCCCTCTTATACATGGGTTCTACAAATTTTTCTACTGTCTTCATAATTTCTTCTTGTTTACATTTCACTACCTCACTCTCATCTACCATTCAATACATCTTACCCTCCCTTCTTTTTACCCCTGTCCTAAAAATGTGAAACATCTTCCTTACCTTTAAAAATATTTCTGTCTATACATAATCTTATTTTTTATTTTTCTCATATTATTTTATTTTCCATTTCTGTTACTCTATCGCTTCATTCTTCTACTCCTTTCTCAAAATGTTATCATTTTTATTCAATTGTACTTCCTTAATTTACTCTTCTATATTGAAATAAGTATGTTTAGATTTCTCTTTAAACACTGCCCACCATTATGTCCAATTTTCATAAAATACTCTCATTGGCATATGTTCCTTCCATTATCTACTATGCTCCTCTTTAATTTTTTTCTGTTTTGTTGCATCCCCGTTAACCATTCATTCCTTTACTCTCTTTTATGTTTTCTTCATTATCACATATCACAGTCCATATTGCTCTATGATCTGAAAAGCTACTCTGTCTAACCCATTTACCACTTCCTTCATGTCACCTAAATGCATAATATAATTTCTTTTTTGAAATTCCCTTTTTGTACATTCAGTCTCTACTTTTTCATAATTTCACATTTCCACATTGAATCACCTGTTTTATCATATTTACATCTTGCATTATTTTCCATTTTCTTTTCTTACTTAACAGTTAAAATCCCCAGTCATAACTACTGACATATTTACTATCACATATTTTAGTTCAAACATTGTATTCTTTCTGACATGTTTGCATACACATATATTGCTATTACCCTTTCATAATTTCCATTTTTCCCAAGTTGAAAATCACTTATCCTGCTATCACAATTGCTGCATTCAATATTTTTTCTACATCTTATATTTTAACACTCCTAACCCAGAAAATGTTTCATACATTCCTGACTATGTATTTTTCCCCATACAACTTCATTTTTTTGTTTGTGACCATGTATTTTTTTCCCTATACAGCATCATTGTTTTTGTTTTTCTTGTGTACAAACCACATCTTGTGCCAAGTAAACATAATGTATCCATCTTTTTCTTCTTGCACCATTCAACAACTACCAAACTCCTCACTTCATTTTTTACATTAATCACATTTAGTAGCATATTTCTCTTTTTCCTTCTAAATCTTCCTCCAATAGATTTAAATTATTTCTGCTTGTATTCTTTCCTTGTTTCTGAGTTACTACCTTCTTCATTTTTACTTGCCAACACATCATACAGATTTTCTGTTTGTAGCTTAGGTTCATAGGTATATATTAGGTTCATAGGTATAAGAGAATTTAAGTACCTTTATCTGCACTTTTTTTTTTCAAAAAATACAGTATTTAAATTGATTTTAACTGTGTTGCAGGAATATTAACTGAACTGGAAGTTAGTCAGTGTTTGCTGAATTTTATTATTTGCTAGTAATTACAGGTGTGGGGGTAGCCACATTCTCTGATTTCCTGTCCTTGCCTATTTAAGTGGTACAGTGTGAAATATTTTCTGCTTAAAAACCTCAGCTTTGGCTGGCTAAGAACTAGCTGTATTCAACTGGACATATAAGAGAATTTAAGTACCTTTATCTGCACTTTTTCCCCAAAAATACAGTATTTAAATTGATTTTAACTGTGTTGCAGGAATATTAACTGAACTGGAAGTTTTGACTCTGCTCTTCAGTTAGTCCCACCCACCCTCCCTGTTTTTGTTTTGGTGTTAATCTTAGTGGCCTTGAAACTGCCCGCCCCTCTTGTAAATTTGTGTTTGGATACTCCTTCTGGGCCCATCTCATTTGCTCACTCAACTGAGTGCAGTGAGATCATATTCTGATTTCAGGCACTCCTACTGTGTACAAAGAGAGCATCTGGGAAACAGAAAAAAAAATGTAAGCTCGTTTCCTGCCTTTCCTGTTAAGTGGTATAGACTATTTGTAGGCTTCTGAGCCCCCAAGCCCTTCTGTGTTGGAGGGAAGCCTTCTAGCTTAGTTTTTTTTTCTTATAACTAGCCAGTTTTCTAGTTTCAGCACTCAAATCTGTTTCTTTGATTTCAGCACTTGTTCAGAAAAAAAAAATTCATCTGCTTTTACTGTACTTGTGTTTCTACCTACTTTATTTTACTTTTGCATCATCTTAAAAGTACTCAATTGTATTTATTACTGCTTGGTGTAACTCATTCTAAACCTTTTGGTTTAAACACTTGGGCTTCGGACCAGTTGTTTTGCACTGAGAGGGTTTGTGGTCTGCACTATAGTGGCAGAACAGGTAGCTTACATCCTTCTAGGTTGGGAACTGCTGATTGAGGGCTCAGTGTCTGTTATTCTAAAAGTGTATTAATTCTGGTTTAAGCACTTGGGCTTTCAGGACAGTTATTTTACATTAAGAGGGTTCGTGGTCTGCACTCTTGTGGGAGGACAGGCTGGACTCTACCCTTCTGAGCTGGGAAATTCTGGTTAAAGGCTTATAGTGCATGCATATCTGAACTGCTTCTTACTGAAGTTGGTGTGCCTTGTTTGCTGTGGTATAGACTGGATTCAGGCCTGCTGTATCTAGCTTTGTTTGTGTAACTTGAGCACTAATCCAGGCATTCTCTAAAGTATTCAACTGTATTTATTACTACTTGGTAGTAACTTGATTAAAGTGTAGCTATCATTCTAAGTCTTTTGGATTAAGCACTTGGGCTTCAGACCAGTTGTTTTACATTAGGAAGGTTTGTGGCATGCACTGTGGTGGCAGGACAGGTAGCTTTCATCCTTCTAAGTTGGGAACTGCTGATTGAGAGCCCAGTGTCTGTTATTCTTAAAGTGTATTAGTTCTGTTTTAAGCACTTGGGCTTCAGGCCAGTTATTTTACATTAAGAAGGTTCGTGGTCTGCACTCTTGTGGGAGAAGAGGCTGGACTCTGCCCTTCTGAGCTGGGAATTTCTGGTTAAAGGTTTATAGTGCCTGAATATTTGAACTGTATCTTACTGAAAATTGGTACACCTTGTTTGCTGTAGCATAGACTAGATCCAGGCCTGCTGAATCTAGCTTTGTTTATATGCTTGTTGTTTGTTTGCTTGCTATTTCCCTGGAACGCTAATTCCACCTAATACGCGGCTTCTCAGCACTTCTGTGGATCACTAGTGATATCTGCTTTGCTTACTGTACTTATTTCCTTGTTTCACTTGAAAGAAAGTTACTGTGTCGTTTTTGCATTTAAGTTACCTGTAACACATTGCACTTAAGTTACCTGGCACTTGCTCACTAAAGCAATTATATAGGTCAGCAGTAAAAATTAAAAGCACTACACCCTCACTCCCCACTAGCCCTTGTTTTCAATTATAAAGGAATTCCCAATATTATTCTAGCATGTCCAAAGGTCAGTTGTCAATCTCCTCTCCGGTCCAGCTGGTGAATCTGGGAATCTTGAGGCAATGTTACAACTGCCTCATGTACACAGACAACCCTCTCCTCCTCCCAACAAATTCCAACACATGTGAGAGATGCAACCATATAGCCAAACAGGAGGCTAAGCTCTCTCAACTCAGTACTGGCATAACCAGTCAGGAGGAGAAGGAAACCAAACTCACAATTCCAGTCTCACATAGACTACCACGACAGCAAACCAAACACATAATCACGCGGAGGCTCTAAATAAAGATCTGCCTAAGCAGCAGAGACCTCCAAAGCAGACACCCAAGCAACCGCTACCCCAACACAAAACACGTGCAACACATATCTCACAAAGCCAGTGTGCCAAACAGTCACAGCCCTTAAGACTAAACAACACACCTGATACACTTGTAATAGGTGACTCTATCGTCAGGCACACTGACGTCCCGCTCACCAGGCTGAACAAGGAGAGGGTCACGGTGAGCAGCCTGTCGGGCGCTAGCATCCACCACATAACACAAGCACTCAGGTCACTCCAAGGCAAGTACAAATATGACTCAGTCATTGTCCATGCTGGTGTGAATGACCTGAGACGTACCTCCCTGGACTACATGAAAAGAGACATAGAGGAGCTCTCTGAGCATGTAGCCCAGGCCGGTATGACCCTGACCTTGAGTAGCATCTTACCCTCACCAAGAATGATGCCACAATATGAAGACAAGATGATCAATTTCAACAATTGGCTTAAGTACTGGTGTCATTCAAAGGGGATCCAATGCCTGTCAGCTTGGGATGATATGGTCGACAAGCCACGATGCTTCGCTAGGGACGATTTACCCCTGGGCTTTCGGATATTGGCAAAGGCTCTTGCTACCCCCATAGTGCATTTTTTAGGCAAGGCTCAAAAGACAAACCCACCTCCATAGGTATCACAAGGGATAAGAAACTAAGAGTAATGCTACTCAACGCCAGAAGTCTAAACCTCAGGATGCACACACTTGAAACTCTCCTTAGCATGGAGAACATCGATATCTGTGCAGTAACAGAAACCTGGTTTAGGGCTCCCGAGAGCACCCCGGCACTACCAGGTTACACCTCATACCATGCTTTTCGGCCCCAAAACTTGGACTGAACCACAAAAGGAGGGGGAGTATCGATATTCAAAGATACCCACACCTCCAGGTTGCTGGCAAAGCACGAAGCATCAGAGACTATCCATGTGCAACTAACAGTGGGTAAAACTGCCTTCCAGTTTATAGCCTGCTACAGACCACCCTCCCAAACCCAGGAACCCCACTCGGCCTTCCTGAGAACACTGGAAAATATGAAGATCTCTCCAAACACCATTATATTGGGTGACTTCAACTACCCAAACATAGACTGGGAGCATTACTCTAGCTCCAATGCTATGGAACAACTTGTTACCACTCACACAAGAGGGGAAAACATACTGGACCTGATCATCACCAACATGGGGGACTTTATGCTCCAGACCAGAAGTGTATCCCTCACTGGTAAGATCAGACCATAAACTAATCTCATTGGATATTCACATCCCGACCCCACCCCCTGCCCAGAAAACCACAGTGAAAAACTTCTCTAAAGCAAATTTCACACTCCTCAAAACCGAGGTGGAATCCTTCAAAGCCCCCAGGCCTGTGGAAAATACGGCCCAGACCGCAGAATCCTTTATAAACGCATTCTATGAACACCTTCAGGAATGCATGGATCATGCGATCCCAAATAAAACCAAGACCCAATCCTCCAAAGGCAGACGTCCTGTCTGGTGGACCCCAGCCATAAACAAACTATACAATAGAAGGAGGAAGCTACTAAATGATAGAGCAAAATCCCAAAAAGGGAAGGCATCACTGATCAGTATTAGCAAAAAACTACGGGCACTCATAAAATTGTCTAAGGCCAGCTTAGAGAGAAAAATTGTACAGGACACTAAGGATAATCACAAGGCTTTCTTTAGTTATGTTAGGAACCTGGGTGGTAATTCCCAGATATGCTCAGAATTAGTCCAAAATGACAAAAAATACACTGAACCTGCAGACATTGCCAACATCCTAGCTGACAGGTTCAGTGCAAACTTCTCCCCCCCTCCCCACCAAAAGGGCAAATATCTATCCCATCAGAGTGCTGCCCCCCCTGACATCTCACATGCTCAGGTAAGAGCCGCCCTCTCCAAAGCAAAAAACACAGCATCAATGGGACCAGACGGTGTCCCGGGCTGCGTCCTACATGAACTCCAAGAGGAGCTAAACCCAAACATAAAACTACTGTTCAATCTCAGCCTTACTACAGGATATGTGCCCAAAGAGTGGCATACAGCAACAGTGGTCCCTCTCCATAAAGGTGGTGCCTCAATGGATCCTGGAAACTATCGCCCCATAAGCCTGACTAGCTTGGTTTGCAAAGCTATGGAAAGGATCATCATGGACGTCATAAATAAAGATATTGGGGACCTACAGACACTGGATCCTACCCAGTTTGGCTTTGTTAAGGGCAGATCCTGCCTCTTAAACCTGGTTGATTTCTTTGAAACAGTCACCAAGGCCATTGACGAGGGGAAGGTGGTTAACACAGCCTACCTGGACCTCGCAAAAGCCTTCGATACAATACCCCACTCGGGCATTATAGATAAGCTCAACAGCTTAAATATAAACCCCTATGTCACTAGATGGATTGCAAACTGGCTCAAGGACAGAACCCACATGGTTAGAATTGCTGGAGCCATGTCAGACTCCAAACCAGTTACAAGTGGTGTCCCACAAGGCTCAGTCCTGGGACCTCTCTTGTTCGGTATATATTTCTCGGAGGTACAGGCCAACACGGAAGGACTGTGGCTGACCAAGTTCGCAGATGACTGCAAACTGGGCACCATAATCGACTCTCCAGCCAACACAAGCATCCTCCAAAAGGACCTCATAGAAACAGACAACTGGTGTCAGAGCCATGGCCTCAAGCTAAATGCCAAAAAGTGTATAGTCATCCCCTTTGGCAAAAACAAAGTGCCCACAAATTACCACATAGGTGGTAACCCATTAAGTACAGAAGAAGTAATTAGGGACCTGGGGACCCAAGTTGATAGCAATCTCTCATTTGACAACCACGTGGCCAAAGTGGTTAGAAAAACATTTTATATAGCCCACCTAATCATGAAGGGATTCACATCTAGATCAGGGGAGGTCATTGTGCCTCTTTACTCATCCCTCATCAGGCCCATAATTGAGTACAATGCCCCTTTTGGGATGTACCTTACTAGACACCTGCAGCAACTGGAAAGACCCCAAAAGTACCTCACCAAGAGGATCAAAGGACTCAAACAGATGCCATATGCTGCCCGGTTAAAGAAACTCCAGCTCTACTCAGTGGCATACCGCCTGTTCAGAGGAGATCTGTGCCTGACGTATAAAGCCATATCCAACCCGGAAATAATGGACATGCTGCACCTCAGAAAATCCAAATCCCATCGAGCTACGTGCTCAAGAGACTTGAACCTCAGCACTGATATAAATAGGACATGCTGGAGGGACAGATTCATAACCCAGAGGCTCCCTTCACTCTGGAATAAAATCCCAGTCCAGGTTAGGCAGAGTCCCTCATTGACTCTCTTCAAGAGGAATCTTGATGAGTGGATGGGAGATCGTAGGTTTACCCCAGGTATCACTTCTGTGTCACTAGACAGAGACACAGTATACTAACCTCGAAAAAGGGCATAGCAAAATAAATTTAAAATGGGTGGCGAAAGCCAAACACATTCTGGCTAGGCTTATAAATGCCCTAGGGCAGACAGCCTAGTATGAACCTATGAACCTATTAGGCTAATGGGCCCTTTATATGCCTAGCAATGCAATACAGACCAATTATATCTTTATGTATCATGGGGGTTTAGTAGATGTGAGTATGTTTTTTTAGGAAGTTTCTAGAGGACATGTGTGGGGGGGGGTATGTTAGTTTCAGCATTACTGTGTGCCTCTGTTTATCGGAGACATGGGGGACAGATCTAGAATGAATTCCAATTTCCAATCCATTGGTCAAGTTTACACTTGAATACAGTTAGGGATGGACTCTGCTTCACATGGATATGGAGCCTGTTCCATAGCATGAGGAATCCTCTGAGGCATCTGTCTCACTAACTTGTCTTATTTATGTCACAAGCAAAATTTAAATTTTTGGATGTAGTAGTTATGATGCTGTTTGTTTTGTGGATGTACAAAAACTTCATCAGAGCTGGATTAAAGGATGCCTTGTATGCCAGGCATATATTGCCTGTCAGTAACCTGTAGGAGACAGAGTACACACACAGGGCTATAAGGCAATCCATATACAACATTGTATTTATACCCTGAATTCTCCTGGTAAGGAACATTTGTGGGCATTCCAACTGTCGCACATGTCTGGTCAGGCACATACTGAAAGGAGCATTATATTCAATGATAGATCTAATGACAGCTTTTTAATATGACACTATAATTTTTTGGACTTGGATGCCATGCCCTTACTTACAAGTTGTTTGTCAAAGGTCATATTACTGTCAATCTATGTTCACAGATTCCCGACTACTGGGTCAACTCTTAGGAGTGTCTTATCAAGGTAGTAATTAGCCTGGGTGGCAGTATCTGAATTTCTTCTCTCAAATTTCCTTCCCCTTCCTATTCTTCTTCACCTTGAGTCATATTTCTGTCAATTTCTTCCTCACTTACATCAGTCATTTCACTTTTTTCCTAAATATTGTTTTTTATATAGTCTTCCTTCTTTCAATTTCTTTTCATGGACACTTTTTTTCCATTACTAGATATTCAAACCAAAACTGGCCAGGCTCATTACATTTTTTATAAAAAGCTTCCATTTTCTAGCAGTATGGCCTTGCTCTCCACAATGCCCACATCTTATTTTATACATTCCTGAACCATATGTTTTTCATCCCCACAACAGAAACAGGCCTTTAGTTGGCCCCAATGCCTAACGGTTGCTCTTTTCCCTATCACTATTGTATAATTTGAAATATGTTGTAATGTCTCATCATGAATATCTAGTGTAACCCACAATTCCCAACCCTTGATCTATACATTTCTGTTTTCATACATTTTCTTTATGTTTTGTGCTTTTATCACATTTTGTCAAGAAAAATGTTTTAATTTCAGATTGGTCCATTTCAAAAGTTATGAATTACGCAGTCAGTTTTCTTTCTACCTGCAAGCCAAAGTCCTGAAAAATAAAGTTTTTCCAAGATGATATGTTATTTCTTTTTTTCTGTTTTACTCATAATCATTTCTGTGCCTGAAAAAGTTTAGTACAGTTGTGTAAGCTGAACTTACCATAACAGTAGCTGTTTGAATGATCACTGGCGCAGTAGCCTTAGATATATGAGTTATATCATGCCAAGAATATAACAGCCTGCCATCCAATTTCCAATGCTTCAGGGCAGGTTCTACATGCCCAAACTGTCAAGTAGCTTGATAGGAGTTGACTAAAAGACAAGTTTGGGAGTGAAGCCCTTCACAGCTTTCCTATCAAGAGAGAGAGTGAGAGAGAGAGGCTGAGCCCTGAAAGGACAAGGCAAGTAATAAAAATTAATAAATGTCCATACCCTGGCATAAAAAACACACCAAAAAACAAAGGGGATGGAGGGAGGGACCAGCTACTTTAGCAGTGATCATTCAAACATCTACTGTTATGATACGTTCAACTTACACAACTGTACTATGTTCTTATGTTCTTCACACTGATCACTGCTACAGTAAACTTAGCTCTATGGGTAGATTACCACAGCTAACTATATTTGAGAGGTGGAAAGGGAATGGCCCAAGAGCCTCTGTAGTATGGTCCTAGCAAAGCATGATCTTGACCTAGAGAAGGAATCCAGCTTATAGCGCTTTGTAAAAGTATGTACAGCGGATCAAGTAGCAATTTCGAAAATACTTCTGGAATCCAACCCTTTCCAAGAAGCAATAGAAGAAACCAAGATGCTTGTAGAGTGGGCCTTGACCCTGCCTGGATTTAGATTTGTCATGGTGAGTATAACAGAACAGCCTTAGACAACCATTTGGAAATAGTCTTTTTTGACACAGATAGTCCATTCATCTTACCTTCACAAGAAATGAACAAATAAATCTGATGATCTGAAAGATTTAGTTCTGTCAAGGTAACAGCTGGGTTGTCAGTGGACATCCAAGGTATGGAGTATCCTTTATCTCTCATTTTTAGGTTCAGGAAAGAAAACAGGGATATGGATAGATTGGCTTAAAGTAAACTTGGATACCACTTTAGGCATAATAGAAGGATTAGTTCTCAAAGAAACCCTGTCCTTGTGGAAAATGAGGTAGAGTTGACTTACCATAAGAGCTTGCAACTCAGGTACCCTTCTTATACAGATTAGGGCAATCAATAAAAATGTTTTCCATGTTAAGAGCATCAAGTCAGCCAAAATAGCTGGATCAAATGGAGCAAGTGTTAGTTTCTCTAACACAAAATTAAGATTCCCATGGAGGGGCCACCAATTTACTTGGAGACCTTTTATGCAAAACTCTTTAAATGAAAATTTTGAAATGCAGCTGCCTTAAAAGAGGAGGATCCATGGACACACATGCTGAAATGTCCAATAAATGAACTTTGATAGAGGAATAAGAAAGACCATAGGATAGTAACTCACACAAATATTGTAAAACCAGAGAACAACTACCCCTGAATGGGTGCTGGTTATGTTGTTGGCACCAACTAGATTTTTTTTTCCATTTGCTGATATATGATTTTCTATTAGCAGGCTTTGTTGCCTCCATTAGTACCTGCTGCACATCCTGAGAAATTGGCAATTAAGACCCTATCATCCAAACAGTCAATTGAAGATGATTGATATGGGGTGTATCAAACACCCCTGTCATTGTGTGAGTAGATCCTTTCTGTGAGGAAGCTTGTGATAATTGCCCCTGGCTATTTTCAGAGGAAGGGAGAACCATGGCTGCCTGGGCCAGAATGATCTTGGGGGATTCCTTCTGAATCTTCAGAAGTACCATGGATGTTTGTGAAAAGGGTGAAAGGCCATACAGGAGCATTCCTGCTCAAAGAAAAGAAATGGCATATGTCTTCCAGGCCTTCTTGTGTGGATACCTGGAAAATATTTTTTCCAGCTGATTGTTCAGACAGGAGGCAAAGAGGTCTACTTGAGGAACTCCCAACAGATGGAGCAAATCTTGGAAGACCCCCGCTCTAGTTTCTATTTGTAAGAGTTTGCCCTGGTCCTTCTCAGTTTGTCTTCCATACAACTTTGCTCTGATGGCATTTAGGATGCCTGTAGAGTGAGATTGTGCTGTGAAGCTACATCCCAAGCTAACAGGGCTAGCCTGCAAACGGGCTATGACATGGTTCTCCCTTGCTTATTGAAGTACCACATCATTGTGGTATTGTCTGTAACCACTTGTAGAGGTCCTGTGGACCAAAGATGGTTCAGAGAATTGAGTGCCTTGATCAGGGAGGGCAAGTCTCTCCTTGATATTTATGTGCTTTTACCTCTCCTTGGCGTCCCACACTCCCTACACTTTCATCTCGGCTGAAACTGCTCCCCAAGCAAAGTCGGAAGTATCTGTTGTGCCTGGCTGCCTTGGAGTAGAGAGGGAAAAAGGGAGACCTGGATTTTAGGATATTTGCTGTCTCCACATTTCCCTTCTGACCAACCCCAGCACTGGTATTTTAAAGGACAAAGGGTGAAGAATGACCCCCTGGAAAGGAGGAATTTCATCCCACTGCCATCTGTAATCCTGGTGAATGATTTTCAGAACTCATTTGTCTGAAACAATCTGTTGTCAAAGAGAAAAATGGAGATTCAGAATTTCTGAAAGAGAAAAAGAGCCAGGGTGGGAGGGGATCACAAGGTCACTTGAATAGTCATTCAGACTTCTTGGAGTGTGCTTGGTTTTGGGAGGTGTGAGAATTATTTTTGGAACCTCCTTGCTACTTCTTTTTAAATGTCTGTTTACCTGAATTCTGCTAAGACGGTTTATTGATTTTTTACCAGAATTGGATGAGGGAAAAAATACCTTGGACAATTTGGAAATGGAGGGCTGAAAAATCTTAGAGGCTCCCTGGATCAGCTTGCCCCTTTCATCACACTTTTTAATCACCTCTGCAGCAGAGAGGCCAAATACTAAATCTCTATCCAAGGGAGAATTTAAAATCTCATTTTAACATATTGGGGAGGTTCTGAGAATGCCACCAAGCATATCTCCTATAAACTATACCAGTGGCAATAGCCCTGGAGGAAATATCAACAGAGTCATACACACACTGCAAACAATCATTAGTGACCTGGGCAATAGAAGAAACTATTTTTTAAAGCAGATTTTTTTCACAAGAAGAAGCTGCAGATAAAACATTCCTCACACTTTCACAATATGTCAGAATAAACATTAACATATGAGCCTGACAATTTAAAATTCTGAAATTCAAACCTGCAGAAGTATGCACTCCCCCCATAGCTATCAATAAAATAATTTGATTGAATGGTTTATCTATATGTATGTACTAATTTGATTTTTATTATAAAAATATGTAAGACTTCTGGAGCTTTTCTCCTCAGTTCTCCACTGAAAATGGGCCCCTGGCTCAGTTAGACTAACCTAGTTAACAAATGTTAATAAATAAAATAAATACATTTCCCATCCTTATTATAAAGGGTAGGCTTGAAATTAACTAAGTGCTTAGTAGCAGTGATGTCAACTAAGGCTATAGCTGCTGGGTCAGGTTTGGGAATAGTGTATAAAAATTTTAAAGACTGAGGAAATTTGTACATCCTATCTAACTTTGTAGGAACCGCTGGCTGAATATTGGGAAAATTGCAGGCAGTAAGACACACATCTTCTAAAGCAGACAGGACAGTAGGAATGGTCATAGGTTCTGAAAAATCCTTCTTTTAACAACGCATAGTATTTTTTTTTTTTTGAAGGATTGAGAAACCTCAGTGTTCTCCCACTGAAAACACTGTGACATTTGAGCAATAGTCTCAGAGAAAGAGAACTCCCCACCAAGAAGAATCAGAAAGTGAGATCTCCTCTGAGTATGAATCAAAATTCTGAAGAGAAAACCCTGAATCCATCCCTGCATCTTACTGTTCAGATTCAGAATCATGAATCTCTTCAGGAAAGGCGGCATCCCTCTTTCTTTTACCAGAAACTACTCTACAAGAAAGATCAATAGCCGGAATCAAACCTTGAGCCAGTTCAGTAAACTACTCCTATCCAAAGAAATTTGGGGAGGAGTAGAAACACACATTTTTTCTGTTTCTTTCTGATAGGAAAAACGGGGCCAACTATGTTACTAATGGCTGTCGCTGCTTCCCCAGGGATGGGTACACCATTCTAACACAACAGGGAAACCTTCCCTGTTCCCACTCCCCAGACCAACAACAGTAGCTATCCCTCGTCACTGAGGGAACCTCAAAAGCCACAGAGGACATGGCTAATCCTCTGTCTGTAGTGGCTGTAGGTGCTACACTAGAAGGATCTGGGGTAGAAGATGAGTGGCCCGTGGTACAACAAATGGCAACAGCAGAGTCACCCACCTTCAGCTGAGGTAAATTGCTAGCTTGCTGTGGTAGCAAAGGCTGTTTGCTTAACTTTTTCTTTTTGTGGTTGGAAGAGAGGCCAACCATGGGACTGATAATCTGTTCTATGGTCAAGATGCAAATGGTGCTTCTATCCAGGAGAAAACAAACAATTCCAGTAAAACTACCAGTCCATAAAAGTTACTTTTTGACAGGAAAAACACAGCAAAAAGCACTTTCCAATACTATGGCAGCTCTACAATGTTAAAATAAAGGCACTTTTGCCACAGAAAATATTTTATCAGTTAGATAACACTACTTTTAAACTGATAGAAACAATGAGTGTTGCATTTAAAAGTACATTGCAGTCTCGGGACAATCCATTAAAACACAACACTCCTAACTTTAAAATGACTTTCCTGAAAAGGAAAGTAATAAAAAAAATCAGAAAAAATAAGATTTTTTTTCCCCCAAAGGGAATACATCTGCCCAGCTAAGGAAAGGACAAGCTGACCATCAATCCTCTGTCTAAAGCCTCAGAAGGCCATACTCTTTGGTGATAGTAAACTCTGAAGAGGTTTGCACTCAGACTTCTCTTTTAGTTAGCTCAGCTTGAGCTGCTTGACAGTTTGGGCACATGGAAGGTGGTTTGGGGTTTGGAAGCTGGCCAACTGTTATATCTTTGACAGGAAATAACCCATATAGCTAAGATTACTGCAGCAGTGATCAATATGAAGAACATCAAAGGTACTTCACAGAAGTCTGCCGATCTCAAATGTAAAGTAAATCCTAATGGCAACATAATATTGACCATAATGTCGTAGTTGTCATAGTAGTACTGGTTTTATTTCTTATTCCTACCATGTCTTTTTTTCTAAAGTTGCTTTCCTTCTACTCCTGTCAAACACATCTCTTCACTTTGTATACCGCTTCTTATTCCTTGACTTGCAATACTTGCATATTTTTCTTTGCTTTATTTCTGTCATCCACACTACCCAGTTACAGAGACATAGTCTTAAAACTGATTTGTCTACCAGCCAAACATGCCTCTGTGCTTTCAATCTCTGCAATCTGCTTCTCTACCACAATACTAGCTTCATTATCTGACTGCTCTTCATATCTGTCAACCTCTAAGTGCAAGAAATCTGGACAAAACCCAACAAAATGAGGGGACAAATGCCCAAAAATAAGGACATATTTTAAATATTGCTCATAAACTTAAAACATTGCTAGAGTAACAGAGTTTGTTTTAACATTAATTTTCTGAAGGATTAGAAGCCTGAAACTCAAATGTATGTAATTATTTACTGACTTCAATATTCAGTTCATCCCAGTGATTTGTTGAAAAACCACAAATTTTATGAGGAATGGACCAAAAATATGAGCCAAAAATCTGGACATTCTGCGAAAAACTGTACAGTTGAGAGGTATGCCAGTGCTCTTGTAACACTTGATCAATCACAGCAGCCCAGCTTGCCTCTTCTCCTTCATCTGTTCTCCTTTCTCCTTCCTCCATTCAATTCCTCTGTACCAGTACCTCTGTATTCAGATCTCTACTCTTCAACACTAACTAGCATTTCATCTCTCTCTCTCTCTCTGATCCTCTCTCAAGAAGTTCACTGCCTCTTCCCTCTTGGAATTCTCAAAGTACTAGTGACAGCCCTCTGGCTCCACCTAGTTCTCAAAAACAGTAGGGGGATGTTCCCTGGTGCCCTGGCCAAATCTTACCTAGTCAGCAAGAATGTCACTTTGGGTTTCCCCTGAAAAGAGGTCATAAACCTAGTGGGAATGACCTGTTCAACAAAGTATAAATAAAATAAATACATATTATTGCCTCAACTTCTCATGTAGGTCTGAGAAATCAACTATGACACTTTTAAATGTGGTATGCTGTCTTCTCAGGTTTCTTTCATTATATCTAGCAAACTCAGGGGATGTCTGTTGTATAACAGTTCAAATGCAGTGACTTCAAAGGAAGATTTGGATTTCTCCCCTCATGGTAAGGAAGAAATATGGGAACAATTTTCAGCTGTAGACCTGCTATTAACTTTTCATTCAAATATTACCTCAAGAAATTTTGTTGCATAATCAATATTAGCAATACATAATCATAGCACTTGCTCAGCTTGATGAGTGGAACTATAATGACCATTGCTATTCACTCAACTAGGATTTACATTATGGACAAGAAAAGGAAAAGGGGTCCTAAACCTTCGGTTAGGTGCTGTGTTTTGACATTCTGAGCAAGCTGCACAAAAGTTTTCTGTTTTCTTCATAAAAGACCAATAAAATCTGGGAAACATTCTGGCCTTAGTTTTATTCATCCCTAGATGACCTCCCAAAATGTGGCTGTGTGTAAACGTCATTACTAGTCATCTAAAAGACTTCGTCATCAATAGCAGGTCACTCTCCGTTCTCTATATTTAATTATTCTGAATAGTACGTAATTTTGCACTTCAAACTATGGCTATGAAGTGAGGCTCTGTTTATTTGTTTCCATTTCTTTTCTGATTATAGTTTTTATAACGGTACTTAGTGTATACACATGTATGTGTACAGCTTGATACTAGTAGGAGGCCAACATTCTTTCAGGTCTGCAGAAGTGTTCCACTACTAGCACCCTGCAGCCATCTCCCCTCTTTTGCTGTTTATTTCATATTTATTCCATGCCTCCTTAAAGCATATCAACGTATTTATTATATAATACCCAACCCATTTGGGGGAAAGAATTCAGTTTGTTAGCTACTCTCTATGTGATGTAACACATGTCTAAACTGAAATTCGACTGATCAGTTTGGAATACATGCAATCTTCAAGTCTGTTTGTACTTCATCAGTTCACTTTCTTCACATGTGCTTCATATGGCTTTGTAAACCCAAATCATACTGCACCTCTTTCCTTGACTGCATATAGCCCCAGCCTGTACAAACCCTCTATTCAAACATCTTCCCTCCCATTTGCATGAGCATCCTGGCTGTAGTATTCTGAATCCTGTTTAACAACACAAAACATACATTTATGTATATGTAAGATATATATATATATATAAAACATAATATATATATAACGTAGCAATTTGTTTATCTGAGTATTACTTCATTGAATCACAAATCACTGACCAAAAATTCACTGAAAACTCATTTCACTGAAATCACATTTCACAGAATCACAATTCAGAGAAAGCTGCAGAAATCAATAGGCAACCACTGTTAGTGTATTTGTTTTTGCACTAGCAGTGTTTTTTTTCTCTTCTTTTCTCCAGATTGTGCAACCTTTTGAGTTAGTACATTTATGTAAAGGGATGTGGGAGCAAAACTACCTATAAGGGGGATGTGGGGGGAGTGCTGGTCTTATTGACATTTTTCAGAATCTTGGAGTTATCTTGGAGTGACTGATATGTTTGCACATTATTGGCAACAGAAAATACCCTGTGTTTAAGCATTTTCACACAGATGTTTAAGACATTTAAGAAATGATGATGTGCTTCTTGGAAGAGAAAAAAGTGTTTGACATTCTACAAATAAAGAGGCTTGACTGCTTTATTGACTGAAGGTGAGACGACAGGGTGAATTGAAGGAGATAGCATGCAAAGTTGTGCATGTAAATAGTTTTGTGTCCACATATGATTTTAGGGGTCCGCTGAGATATTCAATGCAGTCCAAATCCTGTTTGTTTCTTTTTCCCCATGAGGATCAGTCATTTGACATAGAATTGCCCTAATTGTGTGCGCCTGAATAATGTGGAGACCAGAGGCATACCAGAGTCAGTTGTTGTCATTGTTGACACTAAAATAGCATTACATTTTGGTTTAACTGTCCCAGTATCAGTGCCTAGAAGATCCAGAACCAGTTGCTCTAGTGAAACCATCAGAAAACTGTGCAATAGTAAAGGTGAAGAGTTGTCCCTTCTCTCACCCGTACCATACCCATTGGGTCTGTTCCTTCCTCCTCCTGTTTTACTGGCATATTCAAAATAATGTATTTTTTCAGAAATTATATTAGATTATAGTTGATCAAAATACATTTGCTTTGTTATCTTCTGATGCAGAAGGTCCTGTAAAGAGCAGAGCTCCCACTATTGTGGCTTCAGAGACTAAGAGGAATTAATCCAAGAAACTGAGGGGAAATCACAACCTGTTTAAAACGTAAGAAAAGTCTCACATTTTCCTGTTCCATGTTGCGTGCTGACACAGTTTATTCCTGCTTAAGGAGATGGTTAGCAGCACAGGGGTGTATCTTCCACATGTGATGTTTTATGTCTTTTGGATGTCCACGTGATGTTTTATGTCTTTTTGATGTCCACATGTGATGTTTTATGTCTTTTGGATGCACATTTTCAGCAAGAACTTACTGATTTATTATTCCTCCATCATTTTTTGAGTAAACAGAATGATACGTGTTCTGGGATTTTTATTGCATTCCTATCTGTACACTTATTGATGCATATATCAGGGTCTACTTCAGAACTTTGAAATTTCATAACGTTGAATTTCTTAACATTGAGACCAAAACATCTAAATCCCAAAACACTGAAAACCCAAAACATTGGAAACTCAGAACATTGAAAGTGTACTTCATAACATTGAAAACCACAGTATATATGTAAATAACATCCTTCCCATCTATAATACCTAACTAACAAACACACTTTCTACTATGTTTCTATAGGGGGGGGCAAGCCCTCCTGCACCCCCCATGTGGGGGGCTCTGCCCTCCACACCCCCCATAAATTAAATATACCAACTCCAAGATCACACTACAGTGGAAAAAAGTTAATTTCCTAACCTCACTAGGTTAGGAAACTATGTTTTTGCCACTGTAGTGCCATCTTGGAGTTGGTATACTTAATTTAGGAGGGTGCAGGGGGACTTGGCACCCCTGCAGAAACGCAGTAGAAAGGGTATTTGTTAGTTAGGTGTTGTTGAAGGTGATGGGGATCTTATAGACGTGTACAATGTAGTTTTCAATGTTATGAAGCACATTTTCAATGTTCTGAGTTTTCAATGTTTTGAATTTTCGATTTTATGGTCTCAATGTTATGAAACTTCAGTGTTATGAAGTAGACCCATATATCATTCATCCAGGGTATGTATAATGTTAGATGTCTCCTATTTGTAACAAATATTTTGGGTTGCATCACTTTATGCCATCATACTGAGAGAAAAATATTGTTTTTTAAACCTTTATTAAATCACTTAAGTCATAGACATAGGTTCATACTAGACTATCTGCCCTGGGGCAATTATAAGCCTAGCCCGATTCTGTATGGCTTACGCCACCCCTTGATTTGAGTATACTGTGCCCTTTTTAAGGTTTAGTTTACTGTGCCTCTGTCTAATAGTGACACAGGAGTAATCCCTGGGACAAACCTACGATCCCCCATCCACCTATCGAGATTCTTCTTGAAGAGATTCAGTGAGGTGCTCTGCCTCACATGAACTGCAATTCTATTCCAGAGTGAAGGGAGCACCTCTGGGTTATGAACCTGTCCCTCCAGCAAGTTCTATTTATTTATGTGCTGAGGTTCAAGTCCCTCGAGCGTGTGGCTCTAAGGGATTTAGATTTACTGAGGTGGAGCATGTCCATTAATTCTGGATTTGACATAGCTTTGTATGTCAGGCATAGATCGCCTCGAAGTAGGCAGTATGCAACTGAGTAGAGCTGGAGTTTTTTTAACCGAGCAGCATATGGCATCTGTTTGAGACCCTTGATCCTCTTGGTGAGATACTTTTGGGGTCTCTCTAATTGCTGCAGGTGTCGGGTAAGGTACATCCCAAAAGGGGCATTGTATTCTATGATGGGCCTGATGAGGGATGAATAAAGGGGCACGATTACCTGTCTTGATCTAGATGTGAAACCATTCGTGATGAGGTGGGCTATGTAGAAGGTCTTTCTAACCACTTTGGCAATGTGGTTTTCAAAGGAGAGATTGCTATCAACTTGGGTCCCCAGGTCCCTAATAACTTTCTCTGTACTTAATGGGTTTCTGCCTATGTGGTAATTTGTGGGCACATTGTTTTTGCCAAAGGGTATGACTATACATTTTTTGGCATTTAGCTTTAAACCATGGTGCTGGCACCAGTTATCTGTCTCTGTGAGACCTTTTTGAAGGATGTTTGTGTCAGCTGGAGAGTCGATTATGGCGTCCAGTTTGCAGTCGCATGCAAACTTGGTGAGCCATAGTCCTCCCACATTTGCCTGTACCTCGGAAAAGTATATACCGAACAAGAGTGGTCCCAGGACAGAACCCTGTGGGATGCCACTTGTGACCGGTTTCGAGTCTGACATGGCTCCAGCAACTCTCACTCTGTGGGTTCTGTCTTTGAGCCAGTTTGCGACCCATCTTGTGACATAGGGGTTTATATTTAAGCTGGATAGCTTATCTATGATGCCCAAGTGGGGTATTGTGTCAAATGCCTTTGCAAGGTCCAGATAGGCTGTGTGGACTACCTTCCCTTCATCTATGGCTTTGGTGACTGTTTCGAAGAAGTCAACCAGGTTCAAAAGGCAGGATCTGCCCTTGACAAAGCCGAACTGGGTAGGATCTAGTGTCTGTAGGTCCCCAATGTCTTTGTTTATGAGCTCCATGATGATCCTCTCCATAGCCTTGCAGACTAAGCTAGTCAGGCTTATGGGGCGATAGTTTCCAGGGTCCATAGAGGCTCCACCTTTGTGGAGTGGGACCACTGTTGCTGTACGCCATTCTGTAGTGAGGCTGAGATTGTATAGCTGTTTTATTTGAGGGATTAGTTCCTCTTGGAGTTCATGTAGGACGCAACCTGGGACGCCATCTGGTCCCATGGAAGCAGTGTTTTTTGCTTTGGAGAGGGCAGCCTTCACCTGAGCATCAGAGATGTTTAGGAAGCAGCCCTCTGCCGGGATAGATACTTGCTCTTTTTGGGGGGGGGGGGTGGAGAAGTTTGCGCTGAACCTGTCTGCCAGGATATTGTCGATGTCTGTGGGTTCAGTGTATTTTTTGTCGCTTAGAATCAACTTAGAACAAGTCTGGGAGTTGCATCCCAGGTTCCTAACTTAACTGAAAAAAGCCTTATGATTGTCTTTGGTGTCCTGTGCAATTTTTCTCTCGAAGCTGGCCTTGGAGGATTTTATGAGAGATCGTAATTTTTTGCTAGTACTGATCAGAGATGCCTTCCCTATTAGGGATTTTGCTCTATCATGTAGTAGCTTCCTCCTTCTGTTGTACAGTTTATTTATGGCAGGGATCCACCAGACTGGACGCCTGCCGTTAGATGATTGGGTCTTGGTTTTGTTTGGGATAGCATGATCCATGCATTCCTGGAGATGTCTGTAGAATGCATTTATATAGGATTCTGCAGTTTGGGCCGTAGTTTCCACTGGCCCTGGGGCCTTGAAGAATTCCACTTTGGTTTTGAGAAGTGAGAAGTTCGCTTTTGAGAAGTTTTTCACTGTGGTTTTCTAGGCTGGGGGCAGGGTCGGGATGTGGACAATCCAGTGAAATTAATTTATGGTCTGATCTTACCAATGAGGGATATACTTCTGGTGTGGAGCATAGAGTCCCCATGTTGGTAATGATCAGGTCTAGTATGTTGTCCCCTCTTGTGGGAGTGGTGACTAGTTGTTCCATAGCATTTGAGTTTATAATTTCCAGGAACCTTTGGGCTAAGGTACTGGGGCTTGAGTAGTGCTCCCAGTCAATGTTTGGGTAGTTGAAGTCACCCAATATAATGGTGTTCGGAGAGATCTTCATGTTCTCCAATGTTTTCAGGAAAGCCTAGTGGGATTCCTGACTGAGAGGGTGGTCTGTAGGATGCTATAAACTGAAAAGCAGTCTTGCCCACTGTTAGTTGCACATGGATGTTCTCCGATACTTCGTGCAATGCCACTAACCTGGAGGTGTGGATATCGTTGATAAATATGGAAACTCCCCCTCCTTTTGTGGTTCGGTCCGGGTTTTGGGGCCGAAAAGCATGATATGAGGTATAACCTGGTAGTGCTGGGGTGCTCTCTGGAGCCTTGAACCAGGTTTCTGTCACTGCACAGATATCGATGTTCTCCATACTGAGGAGAGCTTCGAGTGCATGCATCTTGAGGTTAAGACTTCTGGCGTTCAGCAGCATTACCCTTAGTTTCTTGTTCCTTGTGCTGTCTATGGGGGTGGGTTTGACTTTTGAGCCTTGTCTAAAAAAGGCACTATGGGGGTGGCAAGAGCCTTTGCCAGTATCCGAAAGCCCAGTGGTGACAGGTGCAAGCCGTCCCTAGCGAAGCAACGTGGCTTGTCGAGCATGTCATCCCAGGCTGACAGACACTGGATCCCCTTTGAATGACACCAAAATTTTAGCCAATTGTTAAAATCGATCATTTTGTCTTTGTACTGTGGCATCATTCTAGGTGAGGGTAAGATGCTGCTCAAGGTCAGGGTCATACCAGCCTGGGCTACATGATCAGAGAGCTCCTCTATGTCTCTTTTCATGTAGTCCAGGGAGGTACATCTCAGGTCATTCACACCAGCATGTACAATGACGGAGTCATATTTGTATTTGCTTTGGAGTGACCTGAGTGCTTGTGTTATGTGGCAGATCCTAGCACCCGACAGGCAGCTCACCGTGACCTTCTCTTTATTCAGCCTGGTGAATACCTACGATTTATTAATAGAAAAGAAAGCAACACATGTTAACATTTTTTCCATTAACAAACAGTATACATTTAATATGTTATATTTTGTTGTAACAATTGACATTCAGGTCACTATTACATAAATTGCACAATTCCTGCCCTTCTTTAAACCTCAGTTTTCCTTCCAAGGTTTATTCTGCATATATTATTCCAACAAATTCCTTTTTTTCTATGTAATTTGCTCTGTTCCTTTTCTAAATATCTCTTGCATTTGTTATTTTCCCTCTTTTACAATGTTCAATACTTCAAATACTGTTGGTTTAGATTTTGATTTCCATTTTCCAGTAATTGCTCTTTTTTGTCAGCTAACAGAATTAATTATTTATTTATTTATATTTGTTGACCAGGAGTGTCCGACTGGACGTAGGCCCATTTTCAGCTGAGGCCTGGGGAGAAAAGCTCCACAGTTAAAACAAACAGACAGTAGTTGCATTGGATTACATAGCGATTAACAATTTGCATAGCAATTACTTACAACATATTTACAGATGAAGAACATAGTACATCAGTAGAAGTACATAACAGACATTAACAAATGTTACAATAAGAAGTTCCTGCTGTATAATAAGTACTAGGCTTATGAGCATCTGAGCTTGCTATAATCAAGGTAGTTAGTGGAGTGGAAAGAAAGGTAGTGGGTGGGTGATATTAGAGTGGGAGTTGCAAGGGCATAGCCAGCATGTTTTTAGGTGTGCTTTTAGTAAAGTTTTGAAGTGAGTGCACGATGGTATGGAGGTAATTGTGGGTGGGAGGGAGTTCCATAATTTGGCTATGGCACAAGAGAATAGTGCTTCACCAGCAGAGTTATTGGCTTTAGTGATCTGCAAGTGATTTTTGTTGCTGGATCTTAGTGGTCTGGTGGAGCGATAGGGTTGGAGTAGATTCTGGAGGGATGGGACATTTAGTGGATGGTTTACTAGTTTGTGGGTGAGTGAGAGTTGATACCATTGAAGGAGGTGAGGGAGTTCAAGCCAGCCCAGTTCAGCAAGTGAGAGACAGTGGTGACTATGGTAGGATGCCCCTGTGGCGAATTTGGCGATTTTGTTGTAGCAAGTCTCTAGCTTGTTTAGATCGCATTGCCTTAGGTTGGTATATATTGGACAGGCATAAAGTAGGGTGGAGATAAGGTGGGAAGTTTCTATTGAAATCTTTGCTGCTTTGGTGAGAAGTTGCTTATTTCTGTATAACGCTCCTAGTTTTTTGTGGACTTTTTTTATGGTCATGGATATGTGAATGTCAAATTTTAGTTTAGTGTCTATTTCCACTCCTAGCAATTTGGTGTGTTCAGTTGGGTATATAGTGGTGTTGTCTTTTGCTGTGACGTTAAAGTGAGAGTTGTTTTGAGTATGTTTAGTGGGTTGGAAGATGAGTAGTTTAGTTTTGTTTGGGTTGAGTAATAATTGGGCATTGGATAACCAAGTTTCAACAGAGGAAAATGCTTCCTGTGTGACTTTTTGCAGTTTGGGTAGGGACTGGGCTGAGCAGATGATGGTTGAGTCATCTGCGTATTGTATGAGTGTGCCATGTTTGGTGGCAGAGGCTAGATTATTGGTGAAAACAGAGAAGAGTAGGGGTCCAAGGATGGATCCTTGGGGAACCCCTATCGAGACAGGTAGTTGGGGAGATATGTCATTCTGCCATACAACGGATTGTTGGCGGTCAGACAGAATTAAACTTAATAAGGCCTTGCTGTGTCCAGGTGATTCAGATCCTATGTTCCAATTCAAAATAATCATTTCCATACTGAACTTTGTCATGGATGATTGTAAAAAGTGACAAATAGTTGATTTTTCTGTTGTTTTATACATGTTTGTTTTGATTGTTAATTTTGGTTATAAAATCAAAAAATTGTTAAAAAAAAAGAATAATTTCCTTAGTCACAGCCATTTGTTCTTCCAGTATTTCCCAGTATTTCTGACAGAGTACTCTGAAAGGAATTTTTAAAATCTGCTAACTCATTACACTCCGAAAAAAATGTTCCTAATTCTCTTTCTTCTCCATCACACTTCCAACATTTGCAATCTACATGAAGAAAATGTCTTTGAAGTCTGTTTGGGGTATAATAACTACACAAACACTTCCAATTAAAAATCCTAAACTTCTGGACTTTATATCTCCTTCCATTGTTCCCTGCAAATTGCTTTTTCAGTCTTTCTAACCTCCTGTGATTGAATCTTATAGTTATCGTGCAATATTTTATATGCCCTACTAATTATCCCTTTTTTAAAAGCAGTTTCCATTGAAGAATTGACTAAAAAATCTACCAGAGCAGTTATTTCATTTAGGATTCTCCTATTCCTTTCTCTTTGCCTACACTGATGTCAGTCCCTGGTAGGGAAGGCAATTTCTAACCTGCACTCCAAACTTTGTCATGGTCTCATCCCACACTATTACCATTCCCTCTCTAGTTATTTGCTCAGAATACCTTGGTTATTGAAAGAAAAATGGTATTGAACAGATTACACAGATTTTTGTTAGATGACAAGATTATTATTTAAGTGGAGGATTTCAACGTGAATGTCAATTCTATGCAGGGTGCTTCTTGTAACTTAAAGGCGTGACAGAAAAATTATAAGTTGGCAAAACTTTGGATAGATGAATCATACCTGTTCTTTTTTTAGAAGGTCAAAGATTTATTCTGTTCATTTGGCTGAATTTTCTTTTTTATTGTTGCATAATGATTTTAATTACTATACTGTTCTCTTAGTGTATTTGATTTTCAGACTAACTTTCTTGTTCCCTGTAAAGTTATTTTTTTTTAACAGAGGCCTGGTGTCTTAAAGGGCTTACAGCATTATGGGATTATGATAATGACATGCAGCTTTGCTATACCAGTTGGACTAGCTGGTGCATTCCTGCCTTTTGTTTAAGGAAATGAGAACATCTGATTATTTTGTCTCACTGCATGGCCTTAACATGACATCCATTTCAGATAATCTCTTGCAGTACAAATTGCTAAAACAAGTAAACTAGGCTAGCTTACTAAAAGGAAAATATTTTATTACAACAGCAACATTTTTGGGGGTTGGGGTACACAGATTATGGTCAAATCCTTTTTTGGTAAACTATGTACATGGAAACAGTTTGTCATGCATGGTTTATTTGATGCATATAGGTCTACTGCTACCACTTGGAAAGATATTGGGCATGTTGTCCTCTTCTTCATGTTTTCAATGTATTCATCAGGGCCGTTAGGTAAAGACCATGCTGTTTCAGATTCAGTGCTATTTTTGTGCCCCTGAGAGTTGTGCAGCTTTAGAAAATGAATACATGCTACCCGCATTAGACAATGTTTTGCAGAAAGCCAGTGCCGCCATTTTCTGGGGATTAGAATGCATAGGCTATGACTATTTTAAGCCTCTGGATCCAGGCAAGAGACAGATAATAACAAATGCATTACAGTGTGTTATGTGGCAAATATATCATGAATACAGTTATCAAATACATATGGAAGAATGGGGGCAAGTTAGATTTTGCAAACTGAAGACTGACAGCTTTGTGACAGGTTAATTACAAACTTATGTGAAATACGTTGCAGATTCATATTTTTCATGATTTGTATTTATTGTTAGGTCCTAATGTTTATAGGATACCACACTCTTCTGATCAGTGTATGATCTGTTTGAGGATTATGAATAAAGATGCCTCTGGAGTACACGAGCTGAATTATCACAAAGGGTTTTGACTCAGCCATGCTAGTTTGTAGATACTATTAACAGCTTGTGGTTTGGTCCTTGTTTTCATAATTTCTGCCATACTGTTTATGAAAACACTAGGTTATTCCCTCTTGCTAAATTATCTGTTGGCCTAGTGCACCAATGCACTGAGGTATTAAGCAAAAATGTTTGCTTATTGGTATGTTGTTTTCCTTGGTTCTGAATGGTGTTCTATGTTTTATTCATCAATTTGAGGAAACGGGAAGGTGGTGTATTTTTGACACTTTTTATCTCCCCGTTTGTTTACTTATTCAAATATATTTTGTTGGTTCAAAAATGCTCTGTGGATGCAGGAAGTTATCCAGTTTTGTTTGCTTTGCAAAAGGTTGGTATGTTTGCAAACAAGGATAAATATAATGGGTTTCATAGCAAGGGCATCACAGAAGAGGATTTCATTCACTAAATGGGGCATTTATTTGTCTCATATCACTTTCAGTACAAAAGACTTATGTGAGTTTCAGATGGAAGGAAAGTTGCAGAGGACTGGTCATTATCTGTCTCTTGGAAGTCTGTTTCTTTGTCATGCAGAAAGAAAGTTTATTTGATTTAAACAGTTTTTGGTAGCTTTACCCACTTAGTTAATGCGCTTGGCCTAACTCTTTTTTGGGAGAAAGACATCCTCCCTTTAACTTTTACATTGTTGAGATTCCTGTCTCACAAAAATTGGGTGCCTTCTGTGCGGAGTCTGCGACCCCTAACCGGGAAAAGACGAAAGAAGAAGTGTGTAAATGTCTTACAATAAGAGAGGTGTGCATTTGTTAAACCCAATAATATTTTGCAATTCTGCATCTTTTTCAAGTGTTGACTGTTATCAAATCCCATGTTGATTTCTTATGGGACTTCTTCTGTATGTCAAGTTCACTGCTTTGTGGGAATGGATTTCCACAGGAAGACTAAAAAAGACATCCTAAGTCTTCATTAACCTTTGATTATCAGGTTAGGCTTAAGGAGAAGAAGATACAGTTCCCATCTCCAATATGTTCCAGGCAAGAGTGGTATGATTCTATCATGCAAACATTTATTTTTCTTAACCTATGAGACTCATTGTCTCCTTAAGTTCTTTGTAGTTTCATACAAGAAAATTATATTTTATGTGAGTATTGAAATGGGCAGATTTACTTTGGTAGTTTGTCTTTTATAAAATTCCCCTCAAGGACTCTAACATATGCAAATGTGTACAGAAACATTTGTGCTCTATGCTAGGTTGTAGAAGTTCCCACGTCTTTCTTGCCTTAGGAAGATCACAAGATTTTGGGCTTTAGTAAAACTTATTTACTTTTATCATCTATTGACTGTTATATGACCATGATGACACTCTAACATGAGCATAAATTGATGTTGACAGAATTTTATTCAGTTGTTTTTGATATATTTGAAAGGATCAATAGTAGTCTTGTGTGTTGTGGATAAAGCAATGGGGGACTTTGGACATTCTACAATCATCTGATTGTAGAATAAAGGTTAGGGAAGGTAAATATGTTATTTACAGCAAATGTCTACCGATACAGTGATGTTACATAATGTTCAGTTTTTCTGTCACTGTTTATATTCTGTGTTCTTTGTTCCTCCTTCTGTTTTTATCTGTTCTTTTTATGATTTTTGTATTTACAGTTAAATATAATGATACATCCATACTCTTTATTGCACACTGTTACTTCCAGTATGGAGATTGTTGGGAGAGACAAGACAGAGACAGCATGTGTGTATAATGGCACTGAGACAAGAACATTAATTAGAAAATAATCTGCTGAGTCAGAAGGAAGAACCAGGAGAAGGTGATGATGCAATCAAAATTCTTACTCCAGATGAGAGGTTTGTCAGATGAAGTACTTTTTGATTTATTACAGCAAAATGAGATAAGTGACATTTCTGTACTGCCATGAGGAAATATAATGTATAAGGTTGCAATAGAGATGAATTATCAAGAAGAGAGTAATGTGGTGGAGGTATTGACTGATATTACTGGTTTTATTAATTACTTTTACAGCTACTGGTGAGCAAAATAAAACATTGTTACCTGAAAACTGCTGCCTACATCTCTGACTACTATTCACATTTTAATGCTTGGATTCATAAAGCAGTCCCTATCCATACCAAATATAATGAAAATTTAAAAACAACCCCCTGTAGAGGAATATTTGTATAAATAAATTATACAACAAAAGAAATAAATTGCTTAATGTTTATAAGGAGTCTCACGTTACTACCTTAAGACCACTATTAAGCAAACTAGTGAAGAGTTTAAGGGAGCCATTAGGAAGTTCAAAGCTGAGTATGATCTTAAAATAGTCACTAAAGCCAAAAATAACTACAGATCTTTCTATAACAATGTCTGGAATAGTGGCAAGCTGAGAACACTTGCAGCATACCTCTCATTCTCAAAAACTGTGATTACAGCGCAAAAGTTAACATATCAAAGTGGAACATCACAGTAAACATAACAGAATGAGATAATGAGAAGCCTAATAATCAAAAGAAAGAAATTTGAGAGAGGCAGAATAACTGAAAAAGAAGAAAAGATAAACGATGAAGGAGCAGACAAACTGTCATTGGGAGGTCCTACAGCAGGAGGGAGTTCATTTGAGGTAGGGTGTAAGCATGTAGATGGCCAAAGTACAAAAGAAACATGCTAAAGTCTAGTCTGAGGTGATAAGGATGAGTGATACCCTGTTTGAATATGTTCAGAAAATGCAGAAGCTCTTTGACAGGGTGGGGAATGTGCTATTGTCTCACTTGGGAAACTGAGGATATAAAAAGGATAAAGACAGATCAAGCAATTTGTCTCATGCAGCGTGAGGCTAAAAATGAAGAAAGAGGAGAAGACCTCCAGGAATTACATGACAACTTACATTTTTTAATTGCACTCAAAGGGACTGAAGACAAAGACTGCAAGGGGTTTGTGGAGGTGCAATTCAGTAAATGGTCAGGCATCCCTCTTTTTCTGTCTTCAAGTACTGCAGTGCATTTCACCAGACTGATCATGGCAAAAATGCAGAACTACCAACTGAAAGACCATCTACTCAGTGTACTATGGCAGAAGGGGAAAGTTTTGTCTTTTTTAATATCTCCAAAGTCTTTTGGTTTTCTAATACCATGACAGGAATGGAGCACATCCCTAAGTATGATTAAAGTTCATGAAATTAGTATTGTGTCAGTCTTTGATGTTAGCCAAAAGTACTTTTCATAGCACCCAGTCTTCAGTCCCTTTGAGTGCAATTAAAAAATGTAAGTGGTCATGTAATTCCTGGAGGTCTTCTCCTCTTCCTTCTACAATTCTTATGGAGTTACATGTGTTGGAAACACAACTAAGTATGACTGTAAATTCCTTTTTTATAAGACCTGTTGCTCCTACTATTATTGTAACTGTCTGGGTATCCTTCTTCCACATTGCCTTAATTTCTGCCTGGAAATCCTGGTATTTTAGGACTTCATGTCGCTCTGTACATAAGACACTGTAGTCACTGGGTGTAGCACTTTCCATGATTAATGCTACTTCTGTCTTCTTTTCATGGACCACTATATCTGTTTTTCTTGCATCACTATATCTGTTTTTCTTGCATCTATTTTTTGAACTGTTGGCAATGGGTGATCCCATGAGAATTGCTTTGTGGCACATGTTTCCAGTGTTTTTCATCTACTTTAATATTATAATGTTTGCACAATCCCCAATGCAACAGTCTTGCCACATTATTATGACTTTCAGTATACAGTCCTTCTGCCATTAGTACATCACAACCAACAACAAGATGTGTGACTGCTTCCAATTCTGTTTTACAAAACTTACATTTGTCTGTTTCTCCCACATGTTCAATGGACTTTGAAAACCAGTATGTACATAGTCCACTATCTTGGGCCACCAATATTAACCTTTTGTCTTTTGGTTTAAATTCATCTCTCTTTAACCATTTCTACATCCGATCCTGATCAGCATGAGTTTTGTATACTTGCAATTATATTTATGCATTTTTCACATTTCTTGCTTTCTCATCTGATCCTTCACCTTATATTCTTTCTTTTGTTTTTTGGTACATTCACTTACTACTTGATTTTTTTATCTACTTCTGGATTGTTTTCCATTCCCACTTGACAATGATTTGCTACTGCTAAACTAAGGAGGGAAGCCATCTTAGACATATTCTCCTCATGTTTTAAAACTTTCACTATGTTTGGGTCTTTTGAGGTCAGCAAATATGTATGCAGTCTTACAATTGTAGATCTATAGAAGTAATTAATTTTGAGGAGGCCCATACCTCCCTCAGGACAAGGAATATATAATCTTGGTATACACTGATTTTTATAAATCATTTAATAAGTATGAAGCATCCTTCTTGTTTTCCTGTTCAACTGATCCAACACTTTTTGGTGCCAATCAATCACTCTAAAACTGTAAGGTATGGCAGGAAAAGTAAACTGATTTATAGCCTGGCCTTTGTTCCTAGATGTCAATGCTGTTTTCATTATTAATTTTAGTCTTCTAAAATATTACTAAGTTTTATTTGCATTTGTTTATGTTTTATTGTTGATCCTTCATCAATTCTCAAATGTTTATACACTCCCTCTTGCTCAAATTCTTTTATACCACATTCTTGTCCCAAACTGATGTTTTCTTGGTGCTGCAGCTTTCCTGCTTTAAAGGTTGCTTTTGCACATTTATCAAGACCAAATGACATTCTTATATCATCAGAGAAGGTTTTGACAACTTGCAGTTGTGCTTTCAGCTCCTGATCTGATAACTATACAGTTTTAAATCATAGACAAAGAGAATACGAGAAGTGTTTATACTCTGCTGTTTTCTGGGGCCCAAACTGTAGCCATGACCTAATCTGTTAAGTCAACAGCTTAATTGTTTAAGGGCAAGACAAAAGAGCAGTGGTGACAGAGTGTCACCCTAGAATATCCCTCTTTGAATTTTTATCCCTGGAATAATAATTTGTCCTTTATCATAGCTTAACTGCAAAGTGGTTTGCCCCTGTTTCATGGTTGCTATAATGTAATCAATCAGGGTAGGGTGCATCTTGTACATTTTAAGCATTCTTTTATCCATGAATGTGGGATACTGTTGAATGCTTTTTTATAACCCACCCATGCCATATTGTTAATATGAGACAAATGAGTACATGTCAAACAATATTAGTCTGCTGACATGAGTCAGAAAAGAAACAAGTTCATATCACTTTTAAAACAATGCAGAAACCTAAAGCTCAGGTTCAAGCCAATTTATCCATAAAACTTAAAGGTGTTCTTTCCTCTGGCCACTAAGTCATGAATGGAGAGACAGCAGCAACAGAGCTAGAAAGATACAAACAGCAGCTTGTGGTCAGTGACCATTTGGAGATGTTAGAAGAGGAGGAGATGAAGAAACAAAAGGGAGTGGACAGAATGAGAGAGCAAGAGCTAGTCAAACCCCTCCCATTATTTTGCCAGAGGATGACTGAAAAGAAGAAAGAACTGGAAACCAATACCATGAGGTTTAGAGACAGAATAGATCCATAGAATAAAGAAACAGCAGCAACAGAGCTTGCCAAAACATTTGATACAATACCCTACTCAGGCATTATAGACAAGCTCACCAAATTAGGTATAGGTTCATAGGTGTGTACTAGGCTAATGGCCCTGGAGCCTTTACAAGCCTAGCCCATAGAAGTGCCCTGGCATTGTGCCACCCGACGTTAGTCCCTTTTATCACCTGCTAGATAGCCAAATGGCTCATACTAGCAGTGACCCTCAGTGTTTGGTACTGGACCTGTTCCTTTCTGGTATATATTTCTCTGAAGTGGAAGCAAAAACTGAAAGTTTATAACTGACTAAGTTTGCAGCTGATTGCAGGCTGGGGGTTGTCATCGACTCCCCTGCAGACACTAGCATTCTTCAAGAGGGCCCATCTCTGACTAACAAATGGTGCCAAAGCCATAATGTTAAACTCAACGTTAAGAAATGTATAGTTATACCCTTCAGGAAGTCAGCCATCCCAGCTAATTACCATGTTGATAATATGCCCTATTACTGATCCAATCCAGTAGTCAGGGATCAGGCTATGTACGTAGACAGTAGCCTTAACTTTGACCACCACGTGTCCACAGTTGTGCAACTTATAAGTAAGGGCATGGCATCTAGGTCTAAAGAGGTCATTATCCCATTGTACTTCGCCCTTATCAGGGCAATCATGGAGTACAATGCTCCCTTCATATGTACCTGACCAGGTATATGCAGCAACTAGAGTGACCTCAGAGGTTCCTTACAAAAAGAATACAAAGCATAATGAACCTGTTTTACTCAGAGTGCCTTAAAGCCCTTTCCCTGTACTGAGTCTCTTATATATTGTTGAGGGGTGATCTATGCCTGGCTTGGGCAGCCACGGTGGTGCAGCAGTTAGCATTGTCACCTCACAGCAACAGATTCTCTGGTTCGATCCTCAGCTGGGGTGCCTTCTGTGCGGAGTCTGCATGTCCTCCCTGTGGTTGGCATGGGTTTCCTCCAGGTGCTCCAGTTTCCTCCCACATCCCAAAGACGTGCTATAGGTGGATTGGACACTCTAAATTGGCCTTAGATGTGAGTGCATGCATTTGTGTGCCTTCTGTGGAAGGTTGGGCACTGGGGCTGGCAACCTGACACCGTAAAACTCCACTGCCAATCATGAGTGGACAAGTGATCTGCTGTGGTGACCCCTCACTGGGAAAAGCTGAAAGAAAAAGAAGGTGATATACGCCTGGCTTATAAGGCATCCGCAAACCCTACACCTATGAATTGCCTATGTATTTGTAAGTTAAGCAATACCAGAAATACAAGGTCTAATGACCTGAATTTTGTTTGTGACTTAAACAGAACATGCCAAAGAGACAGATATTTGTCCCAGTACTTGCCTCCTCCTGTGGCACAGGCTTCTCATCCATGTGAAGCTGAGTTAATTTATTACCCAATTTAAGTGCAACATAGACCAGTGGATGGAGAATAGGAAATTTACGCCGGGCCTGGCACCCATGTCACCTATGGGAAGAGATTGCTTATAAATACCTGGGCCTCAATGACCTAGATGGATACAGGATGTAATTATTTTTTCAGGAGAACTTGGCTAGGCAAAGAAAGGCCACCCCCAGGTCAGGTCATTAGCGTAGTAACAATCTATGAATTGCTTTCTACTGGCTATAAACTGTTTGCTCTCTGTAATAATTTATCTGAGGGGGGGCCTGCTTTGCTTAACCTCACTGTACTTTTTCACTTCACTCCCTACCCTACCCCAATTCTCACCCACCCCCCTTATTCTGTGCTTATACTTTCCACGTGTACATTTCACCTGTGGAACCCATTCCCCAACTCTCACAAACAACCTTACTATCATGTAAACACTCCTGTTTGTATTTTCCTATTTCACAATGTCCATCTAACATTTAGCATAATTTCCAGCAACCTCATTCCCTGTCATACTACTTTGCACTATATCCATTCATACTCAGACCCATTCCCAACAATACCTAGCTATTATTCTACATTTCAACTTCTACTTTCCCCAAATAATGCAATTTCCTATCTTAACTACATCCCTATGCCTATCCTTTCAAACTCCTTGATTTTTCACATTTCAGAAACAACCAGGACATCTTATCTGCCTTCTAAGAAAATTCTTCCTTCTCACCTACCTTCTACCAGGTTTTAGTCTCCACCATCACTAAATATTATACAGCCCTGCAACTTCTTGCTTCCTTCTTGATTACTACTTCCTCACTATCCGCCATCAATAAAATACAGATCTCTTTACTTAATCATGCTACTCACTCCTCAGCTTATCCTCTATTCTTCTTCTCGTACACAGCCATTTCTCATCCTAACATGATTCAATAATAGATTTTAACATCTCTCCAACTCTGTCCTAACTACCTAGCCATACTTCCCTCTTAAAACTTCTCTGAATAGCACACCAACCCTATTTAATGATGCCCCTCACCTTTATCTTAAATATAGATGGAGTAACTCTATTTCAACATAAACCAAAATAAAGTTAAGTGGAAAAATACTGTCCACAAGAATTATTAGTAGTCCAGTATACTAAAATCCTCCTAGGAGGAGACATTCACCCTTATCATGTCCCCACATACCATAACTATCAAGAGAATTTTGTTCAACACACTACTCTAACCCCACAATGACCAACCCCCAACCATGATAATCTAACTTTTGTCACTATAAGCATCAGAACCATAAGAAATAAAACTACTGAACTACATGCCTGGATTACTCAACACAAGCTAGCAATTCTCACTGTAACTGAAACTTGGCTTAAACCCAGCATAAATGACTCTGAAATTACATTCCCCAGCTATAATATTATATGTAATGACCGTATAAAAAAGGAAAGGGAGGCATTGCTTTAATATTTTCCAGCTACTACCACATTTTTGCTTACTACAAACCAATACTAAAATTCAGTTCACCAGAGCTTATTACTATCCTGAAAATAAACAAATATAAACAAACATGTATTACAGTCCTTTACATCCCTCCTGGCGACAATACAGCTTCACTGGAATATAACCTACATTGGATATCTATAAAAATTCCACAAGAAAAAATCCTACTAGCTGATGTCAATATCAATTGGTTGGACATAACCTTACTCCCCTACATGTAGCGTGAATTTATTGATTTTATATAACCAAACCTCTTAGTACAAAATATCTGGACAAAGCCAAAAATAATGGGTGGGGGCAAAGGCCTCAAAATAGGGAAAAACGTTAAATATAGCACTTATAATCTTAAAAAGTTACTAGAATAACTAGTTTTGTGTTAGCATGCATTTTCTGAAAGATACTCCAAATGAACAAAATGACAACTTAGAACAGAAACACTAAAAACGAACTAGGCAGCTTGAAAATAATAAAATGTTATTATTTTCCCTGCTGCCTAGTTCATTTTTAGTGCTTCTATTCTAAATTTTCTGAAAGATATGAAGTCTGAAACTCAAACGTGCATCATTATTTATAGTGACTTCAATCCTCAGTGATTTGCCAGAAAACCACACATTTTCTGAGGAACAAACCCAACATAGGAGGCAAAACTGTGGACATTCTACAAAAATCTGGGCAGCTGAGGGCTATGCACACAACTAATTAATAGCCCCACACATAGCAAGACATCAAATTCCTTACTAGACTGGATCCTAGTGTCAGACCCTAGCAAATTCACCCCCACAGGTACAATGTCAGGCTCTCCCATTGACTACTTCCCAGTCTCTACAACCAATCATTTCACACATCTACTTAAAAAGCATGCTTATAAAACAACACATGACCTGTGCAAGTTTAACCCAGAAATATTCATTACTACCCTATCATCTATTAACCAGAACATCCTAAAAATCCTCCCCTTAGATAATGTATGAATTAATTCAGTACAACTTTCCTAACAAGAAGAAAGAGACTAAAAATAAATCATGCAAGTTGGCTATCCAAAAAGAGTAGATTACAAATACAGAATAGAGAAAAAGCTCAGAAAAATGGCAAGAACATAAAACGCAATATCTCGAAAACTTTATAATGCTCTGCAACCAAACTAAAAAGCAAATAAATGAACATAAAAAATATAGTACAAAAACTTTCAAGACAATAGTAAACAAACCCTAAAAAGATCTGGTCAGCCGTTACAGAAATCTTACACCCCAGCAAAAAATTCAGACCCAACCTCTCTTCCAATAACTCACCATTTGAAATTACAATATAATTCATAGTATAGCATGGGGTCTATATTATGAAGTCAAATGATAAAAAGAGCGAACACTCTTTTATCGAATACTAAAAGCTGAATGCTGAACGCACGAACAGCGATTTTTTCCCAGGGGAAAAAAAATCTCCGAGACATTTTTTGGGATTTTGCCATTTCTTCCACTGTGTTTCGATCTCGGAGTTGGTATATTTAAGTAGGGGGGGGCACAGCCCCCCCACTTTATTTTGTGTTTGGATTTGTTTGTTTTCTTTGCGGAGCTGCGATTTTTTCCCTGGGAAATGTATGTTCGACATTTACTGCTTTCGGTTTTTAGTGTTTGATAAAAGAGCGTTTGTTCTTTTTATCATTCAATGTTGTGATATAGACCCGTATGCAACTCACAACTCATGTTCAACCCAAAAAGAAAACAAAATACTTTTTTCCCCAAATCCCTCTCTCATGAAAAAATTTAAAATCCACTCTCTTAATAATGCAACTATTGAAGTCACTTCTCATAGCAATTTGTTAGGGAAGATAGTGGATGATACTCTTACATTTGATTCTCCAACATTCAATCCCAACCCTGCCCATTCAATCATAACCCTGCCCAACAGCCACATATTGCCATATCTACAGTCACCTTCAAACATGTGCCCATGTCCTATATAAAACTACTTAAACAAGCTTAAAACATGCTCTACTTCAACTGATGACCTTGCAAGTGAGTACCATAAAATTGCAGCTGATAGCATTGCCTATCCTGTCTTAATCCTTACAAATATGTCAGTCAAAGAATCCCATTACCCACCCCCACCCCTAGAAAAAAATTGTGTATTATCCCACCACACAAAGAAGGAAACTCAACAGACATCACTTACTTTAGACCTAGAACAATATTATCCCCCAATTCAAAATACTTGAAAAATGTACAATTGCTAAACTATCTCCTGCAGGAAGAATTGCTATCCCTTATACAACACAATACAGCTTCCATCCTCCCATAGTACTAACATTGCACTTCTAACCTTTATAGATATTGTCAGTAAAGCTAGAGATAGTAAAGTAGTTTTCTGCTTATTTCTAGACTTATCTAAAGCCTTCAATACAGTTTGTGACAGCAAAGTTCTATTTCAAAGGTCTATCTCAACCCACTCTTCTATGGTTCAAAAGCCACCTTTCAATGGGTATCAGTTAGTAAAATGGATCTCTATCTCTTCATTCCTGCCAGTCACCACCAGTGTGCCATAAGGCTCTATCCTTGGTCCCTTCCTCTTTAACATTCTCACTAATGCACTCCACTCATCCATGCAACAGGCCTCACTAATACAATACACAATGACTCCACACTCATGTGTATATCTGACAAACAAACATCTCAAAAAAATACTCAGGAAGCTTTAACAGCCACTGAAACAGGGTTTTGCAACTCACAACTCATGTTCAACCCAAAAAGAAAACAAAATACTTTTTTCCCCAAATCCCTCTCTCATGAAAAAATTTAAAATCCACTCTCTTAATAATGCAACTATTGAAGTCACTTCTCATAGCAATTTGTTAGGGAAGATAGTGGATGATACTCTTACATTTGACCTGCATATACAAAACTGCATAAAAAATTACCAAAAACAACAAAAAACTAGGGATGCTTTACAGACCCAAAAACCTTTCTCACCAACCCAACAAGAACTACACTAGCCATTACTTACCCCCTCCCCTCACTATTTTAAGGTTCTCCATCCTTACCATTCTTCAGGCATAACAAAAATCAAAATCTGAACAATGCTATGATAAAGTGGCTACATTTGCAGCAAATAGCTCTTTCAGAACCCACCACTATATAGCAATAAAAAGCTTAAATTGGTTAGGACTACCACATCAACTAGCATATACACAGCTTCTTACCACTTGTGTGTGTGTGCAGCATGCAGCTAAAGGATAACCTATTATAAATGTTGATGATCTTAAAATAAAATTAAAGACGAGATGGGGAGCTGGAGGTGAGGTGCTCAGAGTTTAAAGATGAGGGGAAGAAGGAGTAACAGCATGATAAAGAACCCATTACCCTTCTTCAAGTGCATTTAAGCAGTTGTGGAAAAATTCATCCCTGTATAACAAGGCCAGTGCTAAAATATTTGTTCAGTATAAAGCAGATGACTTTAATGGATTTCTTTGAGACTTTGAAACTGTGTGAAATCAGAACCAACTTGTCTAAGGGCAATGGATGAGGATTTTAACTCTTCAGGTTATGGAAAAAGTTATCCATACTATTTCTGACATGACATATTCCAGTTGTGGTAACTACAGTAATGAGTGTTCTTTTAGAATTTTAAGCTCAAGCCTGAATCCTGCATAAAAAAGGTTTAGAGAATACAGAAAAAAGCCAAGTGATTTAATTGTAAAAATAAGCACACACTTTTATGGGTGGGAAAATGGATATCAAGTTACCACTTCTGCAATTTTGGGAGACCTTATTATTAGAGAAAAAGCACTCAGTACTTTACCTGAAGATATTAAGAATATGGTTTACAAGCTGGAAATGTACATCAGCCGAAGAGACATTTAAGAAAGGGTGACCTCTATTTAGTCATCAGGGCACGACTGTATAAGGGGATGGTCACTTAGCACTGCACACTGGTTATATAAGAGCTCATGGGGCAGTTTAATACCATCACAAAGGTTCCAAAGTTATAGACAAAGTGGGAAGTTATTGATTCCAGTACATACCAGTGTCCTAGAGGCAGAAGTTAGATATTCTCATTGTAACTAAATGGGATATATATAGTTAAGATTTATAAAGAGACAAGAATGGAAAAAATGTCACAAGAGAGAGTTAGCAAAGGTAATATCTTTGTAATGGTGGGTTATCGTGAAATTCCACTTCTCCAGATTATCACAAGGACCTGTAACCTATCCATGTACAGAGTAAATAAAACTATTGCTAAGAGGGATCTTGCATCGGACATAACTAGTGACAGGTCTGTAGTAATTACATAGCAGCCAGCTCCTGTAAAGATCATGGGAGGAATACCTTTCAGGTGCCATTGACAAGGGTTCATTTGAACTAGGAAAGGCAGCAAGGAGTCAAGCAGGTAGCAGATTGTGATGACATCCCAACAGTTATCCTGATAGGAACTAAAATTTATGATACAGTACCTTGTATCATTCAGTTGCACACAGCCAGGCATGGAGACTGCCATGCAAGGAAGACAAACATGGGAGACTTTTCCAGTGCCTAAACCTCCAACAGAGTCTATTGATGTGGTTAGGTCAGGAGATAAGCTGGGTAATAGCAGCAAGCACAGATCAGAGACAGGTGTCAAAAGGTACTGGGATTCTTCTGAAAGGGTCCCCTTCATGGAAAGGGGTAGTTGATAGCAGTAAGCCAAATGCTGAATTATAGATATCAAAACATACTATACACACTATGGAAGGGAATGGGGGAGGGTCATAAAAAGAGAGTTGTAGCAGTCACAGCTCTTAAATCTCAAATGACAAAACCTGCAGGAGGTAGCCAAGCTGCTCTTGATTGTAAAGGGCAGAAGGTGTTTGTATACAGGTCAAGAGGCTATTGCACAGAGAATGGACTTATAGATGGCTGCTTGAGGGAGAAGTGTGCAAAATACAACCCCTCCCGTCCTCTCCTCTCTTCCCAGATCACATACCTGCAACTATTCCTCCCTCACAAATCTCCCAAGAATAAGTCCTCAAGGCACTATCCAAGGCCACGGTAAAGGAAACTACTTCCATGGGGCTGAATAACATGCAGGACTGCCCAGTGGTCAGTCTGAAATAGGACTTGCCAGACCCTCTACAGAGGCCATTCAATATCAGCCTCAAAATAGGCTTCATGCTGGATGGAGGATAGCAACAGTCATCCCCTTGCACAAAGGTCAGACATAAATGGATCAGGGTAATTATAGACCCCATGAGCCTCACCAACCTCATATATGACTTTGGAAAGGGTCACATAGAATTAATAAATAAGGGCATAGGTGAACTTCAGATTCTTGTTCCCAAGCCAGTTCAGATTTGTTAAGGACAGATCCTGTTTAATAAACTGGCTCAACTTCTTTGAAAAGGTTACTGAAGCAATGGATGAGGGCAAATCAATACATACCACATATCTATGTCTTGCAAAGGTGTTTGATACTATTCCACATTCATGCATTGTAGATAAGCTCTCCCAGATAAATGTAAATCCTTATGTATCTTGTTGGAAAGCAAATTGGATCCCAAATAGAACCCAGGAAATTACAGTGAGCAGCTTTACTGCCTCCAAAAGATTTGTCACTAGCAGTAGTACCCCAAGGTTCAACCCTCAGGACACTCCTATCTATTTGACATTTACTTCTTGGAGGTCAAACAAATATTGTGGGTTTATTGCTGACCAAGTTTGTAGATGTCTGTAAACTTGGTGTCATCATAAACTCCCCAGAGGACACCAATATCCTCCAAGAGGACTTTTCCAAACAAATAGCTGGTGTTGAAACCATGGGCTAAAACTAGGTGTGACAAAGTATATATATAAAAGTACTCTTCAGCAAGCATGGCATTCCTTATAACTATCACATTAAAAATGCACTCCTGAAAGATGAACTCATAGTCAGGGATCTGGACACCTACAACAACAACAACAAACTGTCTTTTGATCACCATGTATCCACTATTGTAAGGAAATCCTTTTTTATTGTCCAGCTTATATTTAAAGAAATGGAACCCAGGTCCAGGGATGTACCTTTTCCACTATACTTGGCTTTCATTATGCTAATCATTGAATACAATGCCCCTTTCAGTACATACCTGTCTAAACAATTGTCACAACTGAAACAGCCACACTGTTTTCTCAGTAAAGAAAAAATCAAGGAATTAAATCATAAAAAATATGCAGACCGTGCCAAAGCGTTGTCTTTCTTCTCAATGTCATACAGATTACTAAGCGGTTACCTCTGCCTCATTTACAGAGCCTCAGCAGTCCTTATGTCAGAGCCATTACACATTCGCAAGTCCAATGATAACATCAACACCTAATGGAAACATAAGTATGACATATTGGGAGGATAAATATGCATCACAGATAATACCATTTCTATGATGCCATCTTCCACTCTACATAAAGTAAAGTGCTCCTCTTGCTCTATTCAAACATAGTTTGGACAGCTGGATTGTAAATGATTAATTCACCCCCAGTTTAGCACCCATGTCCCTCACAGAAAGGGGCAAAAAAAATTAAATGCCCCAACATGTACTTATTCTGCCTGCCTCTGAATTATTCATACACAAAGTACTATGGCTAAAAGACTACTATGTTATTGTAAGATGCAAAACACAACCTCAGCTGGCTCCTAAAGGTCTTCTCCATAAAATAAAATCCAATGCAGTAGAACAAAACAGGATCTCGACCACCACGAAAAGTAGATAATCACATTTATTTAATCAACAACAAAAGATGAGCGCTTTCGCGTACCCAGTGTACGCTTCTTCAGATCTAATTCATTCATTATATCAGTAATCCTTATATACACAAAAATTCTCTAGTTAATTATTCAATCATCCAATAATTAAAATCAATCAGTCTAATTGTATCAATTAAAAGGGAAAGGTAGATAAAATGGAATACAGTATAACACTGGCTGATACCAATACAACAAACAGCCTGCAATGTCTCAAGCCATATAAAGAAAAATTCTGTAATATTGACTAGATGTCAAGAATATATAACTTAAAAATCACATAGCAGTTATAGCCTATTATCAAAAAAAAAAAATATATATATATATATATATATGTACATGTAAAAGCTATCCAATTCATAAGGTTCAATCAATAAAATATGAGAATGAAAATAAAATGTATGTAAACATATGAACATTCTAATGCTAGAACTAAAAAGACAACATATAAAATCTTGCAAATATAATAAACATAAGAAAGCTAGAAAAACATATATTAAGATGTATGTATATATGTGTCTAGCTGTATATTATTTATCAAAACTTATATATTAAAACAATGTAATGTTTAGTACCTGAAATGGAGAGTAATCTATATAAAGAACATATGACATAAAAAATGTCAAAATCGATATAGGTAATAAAATCTGAAAAAAATGATAATACTATGTATGAATAAGACATATCTTATTAAAATAGACACGAGATGTAGCTTTAAGTATATTCTAAAACATTGTAATGTGTAATAGATTATATATATTATTATGTATACATATAGAACATGTCTAATAAGCTTGTTTAAACCATCAGATTCAAAATATATAAATAGGTTATTTCAAACTACGATCTTTTAATGAAGACCTGATGCTGATATATTGATTCAGCCCAGGTGAGTGATGTGCTTTTAACCGTAATATCCAGCTGAGTTCGATCTTTTCTAACTCATTAAAAATATCACCCTTCCTTTTACTAGGTGTAACAAGCTGTAATATTCTAAACTTAAAAGCATGTCCTGGATTGCTATTAACATGTTTTGATAGGGCATTCTTTTGATCGTTTTTCTTTATATCATACATATGATTATAAAATTCTTTCCTTTAAATGCCTTGTTGTCATTCCTATGTAAAAAGCCTGACAATTTTGGCAATCCACTAAATATATCAAGTTAAAACTATTGCAACTGGCTGTAAAGTTAGGTTCAAATTTATAATCAATTGATGGATGTATATAAACTTGCTCAGTTGTAATGTGTAAGCACATATTACACGCATGAAATGGGTATGTGCCCAGTCTATCATTAGGACCTCTTATAATGTCCCCCTTTTCTGTCTTATTAGACTTTTCAACACATAATAATCTCTTCAGATTTTTGCTATTGGTATATACAAAATCAGGTCTTTCTCCTACTAATTTCTTTATCTCAATGTCGGTCAACAAAATATGCCAATTTTTATTTATAATGCTAGTAATAGATTTATTATCACTAGTAAATCTGGTATTAAAGCTAACATCATATTTTCTAAATATATAAGAATGTTGTGTATTAATGGTCCCATCTCTAATTTTGTATAATGTTTCTGATGGTATAAGGGACTCTTTTATAGAAGATATCATCTTTGAATCATAGCCCCTCTCTATGAACATCCTCTCCAATAAATGACTTTGTGTTAATAAATCTATAGGATCTTTGCATAGCTTACTGATTCTAATAAATTGACTTTTTGCAATGTTATAAAATACATGCCTAGGATGCATGCTATTGAAGTGCAAAAGTGTGTTCTTCCAACATGATTTTCTATAAATCGACGTATGCAAAAAACCATGTTCATCTTTCCTTATAGTAATGTCAAGAAAATCTATCTTATTATAGGAATATTCTACTGTAAACCTGAAGAAAGATGTAGTCGATTCCAAATATTCTATAAAGGACGTAAGTTCATTAATAGTACCTTTCCAAAATATGAGAACATCATCTACAAAATGCTTGTATAATAATATTTTCTGAAAATTTTCATTATTAAAGAGATGAAGACATTCCCAGTAATAAACTACTAAGTTTGCATATGTGTTGGCACAGGGAGTGCCCATGGCTACTCCCCACTGTTGCAAATATAGATCGTTGTCATACATAAAAACATTATTAGATAATATTAATTCTAATAAAGCATCAAGTAGAATCTGATTACTACTAAACTTATTACTATTATTAATAAGGCTTCTAATAGCATCTGTACCATAGCTGTTAGGGATAGATGTAAAAAGTTTTTTAACATCTATACTTACTAAAAGACAATCTGTAGGAAGACCTTTATCAAAAGTATTCAGGTCTTCTAACAGCTGGTAAGTGTCTTTTAATATAGAAGGAATTTCTGTAACTAAAGATCTTAATTTCTTTTCAATATAAACAGAAATAGTTTCTGTAATCCATCCATTCCCCACAACTATAGGGCGTAATGGAGGTGGTAATATGTTCTTGTGTACTTTTGGTAAGCCCTTTATATATGGAATTCTTGGTTGTTCTACGAGAAAGTATGAATATAATTCATGATTTTTTTGCCTACACATCAAGAAATCATAAAGTTCCTGATGGACCTCATAAATCAGTTTTTCTACATCAGTTTATTCTATTTTCCTATATGTGTCCACATCATTCAACATAGTTCGCATACTGTTATCATATACATTAACATCTAGTAAAACAATACCCCCTCCCTTATCAGCTGGTTTCACAACCACATCATTGTCACGCTGTAATGAATATATCACATTCCATTCAATATTTGAAACATTAGTATACAAATGCTTAGTTCTTCGATTAGAAAAATATGAATAAAAGTCATTTTCACAAGCTTTTAAAAAGCACTCCACGACTCGTGGTAACGTCGGTGTAAAAGTACTTTTTCTTTTAAAGCCACAGCATACTATATTAGTGGCTTCAGAAAGTTTATTTTTGTTAAAAAATTGCTTCAATGTAATGGAGCGTGTAAAAAGTCGCAAATCAGTCAAAATCTCACTGATATTACTGACCTGTGCAGGTATGAAGGAGAGCCCTTTATTAAGTAGGGCATGCTCAGTCTCTGTGAGAATACGGCTAGATAAATTAAATACCAAACTGCTCAGTCTCTCATTCGGTTCTTGTGTGATGGTTGTTCGCCTGAAAATTTCCTTTTGGTTCTCCCTCGACTGTTCGATCTGCTTTGAGATGTCCTTCGAAACTTGACTGGTAACGGTAAAAAACCTTCTAAATTTCCTTGTTTCACTTTGGGTTTTGCTCCCAACACAACTTGGTTCTGTCGTTCTAATGTTTGCTGATTGGGAGGGGGAGTGTCCATAATATCATGTGCCATAGAATGTACTGTTTCTGCTCGTGACGTCGACACATTATCTGTAGAATTTAGGTCTCTTAAAAGGGGGATAACTTGCTGGGTATTAGAGACCCTCATCTCATTTGAAGTAGAGGAGTGTTCTTCTTGTGCATTGTCAATGTTAGTATGATTAATTCTGGTATCTCGATGTCTGGGCCAAACAAATACTTGACCGTTATAAAAATCAATATGGTCTCTTTGACGTTTATGTGATTTCACAAGTTGAAGTTTGTCACCATAAGCAGACACTTGGCTATATAGGTTGTCAAGTCTATGAGAAAATATTTCCCCTTTAAATTTAGTTGAAATCTCTTTAAACAAAGTATTGGCTTTAGAGATCAAGTCTTTTTCTGTTGGTGAAAAATATTCAATGAGTAATTTTATGTAGTTAAACCCAAGATCTAGGTTTAACTGTTTCCATCTTTTTAAAAGCTCAGGATGATTTTCGCCATAAGACGGCATACATAATACTCTCATCCCTCTAGGTATGACTTTAAAATGTAAGCAGGCTTCAAGGTGTCGCCTTTGCCAAGTAAGCCTGAACAATCTATAGAGTATATTTTCTAGCTCTTTATATAAAGCATTAAATTCATTTTGTATACTTGTATTACCTTTGTCCAAAGATGTAGTTAATACTGAAAGTTCAATATTAAGTAGGGGATTGTCTCTCATTTCAGTTAGTGCATTCCATTTCCTAATCAGAACATGTTTGTCAGGAACATAATCCAATTCTACCGTGGAAGTGTCCATCGTGTGGAGGCAGCAAAGCGTAAAGTAAAAAGTAAGATGCAAAACACAACCTCAGCTGGCTCCTAAAGGTCTTCTCCATAAAATAAAATCCAATGCAGTAGAACAAAACAGGATCTCGACCACCATGAAAAGTAGAGAATCACATTTATTTAATCAACAACAAAAGAGGAGCGCTTTCGCGTACCCAGTGTACGCTACTTACCAGCTGTTAGAAGACCTGAATACTTTTGATAAAGGTCTTCCTACAGATTGTCTTTTAGTAAGTATAGATGTTAAAAATCTTTTTACATCTATCCCTAACAGCTATGGTACAGATGCTATTAGAAGCCTTATTAATAATAGTAATAAGTTTAGTAGTAATGATCAGATTCTACTTAATGCTTTGTTAGAATTAATATTATCTAATAATGTTTTTATGTATGACAACGGTCTATATTTGCAACAGTGGGGAGTAGCCATGGGCACTCCCTGTGCCAACACATACCCAAACTTAGTAGTTTATTACTGGGAATGTCTTCATCTCTTTAATAATGAAAATTTTCAGAAAATATTATTATACAAGCGTTTTGTAGATGATGTTCTCATATTTTGGAAAGGTACTATTAATGAACTTACGTCCTTTATAGAATATTTGGAATCGACTACATCTTTCTTCAGGTTTACAGTAGAATATTCCTATAATAAGATAGATTTTCTTGACATTACTATAAGGAAAGATGAACATGGTTTTTTTGCATACGTCGATTTATAGGAAATCATGTTGGAAGAACACACTTTTACACTTCAATAGCATGCATCCTAGGCATGTATTTTATAACATTGCAAAAAGTCAATTTATTAGAATCAGTAAGCTATGCAAAGATCCTATAGATTTATTAACACAAAGTCATTTATTGAAGAGGATGTTCATAGAGAGGGGCTATGATTCAAAGATGATATATTCTATAAGAGTCCCTTATACCATCAGAAACATTATACAAAATTAGAGATGGGACCATTAATACACAACATTCTTATATATTTAGAAAATATGATGTTAGCTTTAATACCAGATTTACTAGTGATAATAAATCTATTACTAGCATTATAAATAAAAATTGGCATATTTTGTTGACAGACATTGAGATAAAGAAATTAGTAGGAGAAAGACCTGCTTTTGTATATACCAATAGCAAAAATCTCAAGAGATTATTATGTGTTGAAAAGTCTAATAAGACAGAAAAGGGGGACATTATAAGAGGTCCTAATGATAGACTGGGCACATACCCATGTCATGCGTGTAATATGTGCTTACACATTACAACTGAGCAAGTTTATATACATCCATCAATTGATTATAAATTTAAACCTAACTTTACAGCCAGTTGCAATAGTTTTAACTTGATATATTTAGCGGATTGCCAAAATTGTCAGGCTTTTTACATAGGAATGACAACAAGGCATTTAAAGGAAAGAATTTATAATCATATGTATGATATAAAGAAAAATGATCAAAAGAATGCCCTATCAAAACATGTTAATAGCAATCCAGGACATGCTTTTAAGTTTAGAATATTACAGCTTGTTACACCTAGTAAAAGGAAGGGTGATATTTTTAATGAGTTAGAAAAGATCGAACTCAGCTGGATATTACATTTAAGAGCACATCACTCACCTGGGCTGAATCAATATATCAGCATCAGGTCTTCATTAAAAGATCGTAGTTTGAAATAACCTATTTATATATTTTGAATCTGATGGTTTAAACAAGCTTATTAGACATGTTCTATATGTATACATAATATATATAATCTATTACACAATACAATGTTTTAGAATATACTTAAATCTACATCTCGTGTCTATTTTAATAAGATATGTCTTATTCATACATAGTATTATCATTTTTTTCAGATTTTATTACCTATATCGATTTTGACATTTTTTATGTCATATGTTCTTTATATAGATTACTCTCCATTTCAGGTACTAAACATTACATTGTTTTAATATATAAGTTTTGATAAATAATATACAGCTAGACACATATATACATACATCTTAATATATGTTTTTCTAGCTTTCTTATGTTTATTATATTTGCAAGATTTTATATGTTGTCTTTTTAGTTCTAGCATTAGAATGTTCATATGTTTACATACATTTTATTTTCATTCTCATATTTTATTGATTGAACCTTATGAATTGAATAGGTTTTACATGTACATATCTATATATATATATTTGATAATAGGCTATAACTGCTATGTGATTTTTAAGTTATATATTCTTGACATCTAGTCAATATTACGGAATTTTTCTTTATATGGCTTGAGACATTGCAGGCTGTTTGTTGTATGGGTATCAGCCAGTGTTATACTGTATTCCATTTTATCTACCTTTCCCTTTTAATTGATACAATTAGATTGATTGATTTTAATTATTGGATGATTGAATAATTAACTAGAGAATTTTTGTGTATATAAGGATTACTGATATAATGAATGAATTAGATCTGAAGAAGCGTACACTGGGTACGCGAAAGCGCTCATCTTTTGTTGTTGATTAAATAAATGTTATTGTAAGGCTATGCTTGCCAAGATTCTCACAGATCAATAGCCTAGTAAGCAACTATGAATCTATATGTAGAGCTTGGATAATATTTGTATGTGTTATGTTGTGACTGTTGAGCTGTGGGAGTAGAAGCTTTGTGCATGAAATGGGAGTTTAAAATAACCCCCAAATGACCCTCCTCATGCCACCAGCATGAATCTGCTTGGTTTGCCATGAAAACATTTATAACAGTAATTTTTTCAACTATCATACTAAATTCTTCAGTAAAATAAACCAACTAATAACATTTCCCTAAGCTATAATTATTTTGGGACTAAAGTGGTTATAAGTTAGTTAACAAGATATATTCAGAATTATAGTTTGTACAAGTGTTCATCTCCAACGTTGGGATTTAGAGAAAGGCTCACCACAAAGGCAGTGAGCTGCCCACTCTTTATCATCTGGGCTTGATGTGGCTCAGATCATACTATCAATTAAGAACATGAAAATACAGAATTAATAAATCTGCCAATGGCCAGAGCAGGAACAGCAGAAAGGGAGAGAAAGGTGCAATACAACTATGTTATGTGATGAGCACAAGTGCTAAACTTACAGCATGTATGTGCCTTAGCAGTCCGGGTGAGCCACAAAAGAATTCATGATAGGCATATTATGCCATGGGAAGCACAGATATTACTGTGCGTCATCAACCTTACTAGGATAACAAACCTCGCACTCAAATGAGCCCTTCTTAAAACATGTACATCATGCACAACATGAGACCCAGCATGTAGTTTTTTGTACCATACATTCAAAGGTGTAGGAAAAAGAAATTCTAGAGACTACCATATGTCATCAACTGGAGAGGTAGTAGTAAAATCACTCTAGGATTACCACATATACACCACAATACTGATTTAAATGCTTCAGTAGAAAAAGTCTTCTGAGTTGCAAGACAGGCTGAGCTGTACAGTCTATCTACCACTTGAAAGAGAGCAGTCAGTCATTTTGACATGGTAGAGATTTCCCAAGACAAAACACAAACATTTTCTCTGTGAGATCTCTAACTAGTAAATTACTTAAGGTGTGGTTGAAAAATTATATGGTGCTGCTTACTGTGATGGATTTGAAGTCTTTTTAAGACACTCAGTCTTGCTGGCTGGATTCTGCTAAAATCAAAGTCTGGTTATATTTGCATTCACAGTCTGTTGCATACAGAAACTTGCAGAATATGCACTGATGAGAGAATATGCTTTGCAGCATCAACTTAGAGCAGTAACAGATAACTTTTTATAATAAACCAAACGAACTAACGTTGCAGCTTAAAGTACTGTTCCACTTTACTTCTCATATAGTACAGATAATGTGAGAGATATAACATTTACCTCAAGTCAAATGTGTCTCTACAAATACCTCTAACATAACTGGATTCATACAGATCTTTATATACAATTTTAGTCATGCACATAGATATACATTTCCTTTTGGTATTCTATTTTGGAGAATTGCTCATCCTGTAGAAACAGTACTAATTGTTGCAGATGCTGACTAGATAATATTATTTTTAAGCATCCTTGTTTAACAATGTCGTCACATTTTTGCTGAATTTATAAGAGGCCAGCTTTTCTGACAGTGTGAACATCCTGATTTTTATTTTGTATAAGAACATCTGTTCTTGTGCCAAGGAAACAGATTGTAACAGTGTCATAAACATCATGTTGTTTAAGGAAACATTGTGTCCATTATGTGGAAACATGTCCTGTTGTTTCAGGAAACATTGTGTTATTTTTATATGCAGAAAAACATGTCTTTGTTCTTTAAAAGCAGATTTTGCATTTTTGCTCTTGCATACATCCTGTTTTTAAGTCTGTAAGGGAAAAATGTCCATTCAGCAGATTCCTTATTTTCCAAGCCATGGTAATTTAGTATGGATGCTGATCACATATTACTAAACTCTATTTCTACACTTAAGCAGGCTTTATCTTATACCTTATTTATGTTGCATATTTGTAGCAAAGTTACTTTCAACCTCAGTACATTGTTGAGCACACTCTAACAATTCCCTCTTTTTTATTTTAAACTAGGGAAATAAATTCAGCATTATTTGATAATACTTTTTCATTATGACAATTAACAACAGTAACTGGACTAGCTTTTGCTAAGCAGACTTTAATACATGTAAATAATATGCAACCAAGCATTACAATAACAATAAAAGTAATTAAAATACAGTGATTTTTCCTGTCCATCCTGTAAATAGATTACTAAACCATTCACTCCAATCATTATTCCAGTTTTTTCTAGTATGTTGAGACACGTGCAATCACTTCTAAATGTGGTTTTACAAAATGTACAACATTGTTCTCCTATTAAAGCACACATACCCCCTTGGGATGCTAATATGTAATCTAATGCCATTCGATTTTGCAAAACCATAGTTTGTATTGCTGTCATTTCGACAGTAATGTCAAGGACTGCATTGAAAGTGGCATTTGCCAATACCTCAACTAGTTTAGATAGTTTTCTCAGCTCCCAGATGGCTTTTGCAGCCCTGTACCAAGGGAAAATACCTGCTCCAGAGATTACATCATCTCCTAAATCCATATCTTTTAATTTAATATAATCAAGATTTTGATTATGTATATGTGATGTATCGAAGGTGTCTACTGGATTTTCTGGGCTTTCAATCACAGGTAATATATCCCTTTTCTTTTTCTGCATTTCTAATGCTTCCTTTTGGTAACTCTTTTACATGATGCATTGCTGGTACCACTAATCCTATATAATGGGTGCCATCCCATCCCTTTGGTAACCATTTATAAGCATATTTACCACAGATGTAATATAACCAATCTGATAGAGCAACACTGCTATTTACCAGACTGCCATTTACTTGCCCCATAGTAGGAGTTGTATCATGTACAACTGTAAAGTTTTTAATCTGTTTTACTTCGCCAACATGTAATATTGGTTTTACACTCATTTTTATCATTTTGTGAAAAATGAATTACTGCTGTGTCACTTAATATTAACTGATCCTTAATTGGTATTAAAATAGGAAAAATCATGAGAAAATACTCCACATACTGGTATGTGGTTGTGAAAATTTATTATTTCAATTGTTTGAATACAACTGGTATTACCCACTGGAACAGTTCCATTTTGTTGAAAACATGTGATCCCCTGCACTATAGCAGATAAAGTACAGTTTTGTACCTACCATAAATGTAGATGTTCGAGTGTTCACCCTGCTGCAGTCATCACACTTGGGTTATCCTGTCGTCAGGCGGTCCCGCAGTCAGCTGGATTTCCAAAGTCTTGGTCCGACGTCGGTTGCTGTCGCCTCATCCCCGATGTCAGTGCACCAGGGGTACATATACTGCAACCAACGCCATTTTCTTTAGTTTTTCTTGCTCCAGATGTCAGGTGCCCCCAAAAAGGTGATCAAAATTAGTACCAAAAGGTGTGAACACTGTACAAACACAAAATCCCTTCAGCTATAAGCAAATACATCAGTAAGGCATAGCAGAGATTTAGCCAGTAGATCAGGGGGGGTTGGAGGGAGGGTCACCTGGACTGCAGCAGGGTGAACACTCGAACATCTACATTTAAGGTAGGTACAAAACTGTACTATGTTCATCGTGTTACCCTGCTGCAGTCATCACACTTGGGTCGAGTCCCAAAGCTAAGGGAGGGTGGAGGTATCATAGAGGGTTAGTGGAGGCAATGAGGCCCTGCAGAACTGCAGTGGCGAAGCCCGCCCTGGACTTTGAATAAAGAGGTAAGTGATAGTGTTTGGTGAAGGTGTGTACAGAACTCCAAGTTGCAGCTTCTAAAATTTCCTTGGTAGGAACCCCCCTGAGAAAGGCTGTAGAGGTGGCTGTTGCCGTGGTAGAGTTGGATCTAATGGTAGGAGGAACTGGTTCCCATGATGGGTATAACAGAACCGTATGCAATGGCCTATCCATTTAGAAATGGTTTGTTTGGATATAGCCCTCCCTTGAGAAGCTGTAGCATAGGATACAAAGAGCTGGTCAGTTTTTCTGAAAGCCTTAGTTTTGTCCAAATAGTAATGAAGCTGCCTGTGAATGTCCAAGGAATGCAGGAGTCTCTCACCATTGTTCTGTGGATTGGGGAAGAAAGTGGGTAGGTGGATGGTTTGATTTAAAGCTACACTGGAAACCACTTTAGGCATGAAGGAAGGATTAGTTCATAGAGAAACTCTGTCTTGATGAAAAATGAGGAAAGGTTCCACTGCCATTAGTGCCTGTAATTCTGAGACTCTCCTAGCAGAAGTTATTGCCAGGAGCAGGGCAGTCTTCCAAGATAGGAACTGAAGGTCTGCAGAGAAAGCTGGTTCAAAGGGAGGCAACGTTAGTTTTTCCAGAACAAAGTTGAGGTCTCATGTTGGTGTAGGAGCTCTTCTACGTGGTCTAATGTTTTTTGCCCCTCAGAGGAACTGCTTTAGAAGAGGATGTGAAAATAAAGGTGGATTTGTGTCGTAGTGAGCTGAAATAGCTGAAGCATGGATTTTAATTGAGGAGAAGGAAAGTCCTTTGTGCAACATCTCAGCTAAATACTGCAGAATGTGAGGCATATGAGGCTGAGTTGTGTCTTTGCCTTTAGCTTGGTTCCAGGCAGAAAACCTTTTCCATTTGTCCGAGTAAGCCTTCCTGGTGCTTTGCCTCCTGGCTTCCAGAATAACATCCAAAACTGCTTGTGAAAGAGGGGCTGGTTGGATGTTTAATAGATTTGCCATGCAGCCAGGTTTAAGGTTTTTAGCTGGCTGTGTAGAATCTGTTTGTTTTGCTGCATGAGCAAATGAGGTATTTGAGGCAATATCCATGGTGGGCTGTGAGCCATATTCTTCAATAGCGGGTACCAGTGCTGGCGTGGCCAGTCTGGGGCTATGAGAATCAGTCGAGGTTTCTCCTTTTTGACCTTCAAAAGAACCTTTGTGAGAAGAGGTAATGGAGGAAAGGCATATGCTGTCAGGTTTTTCCAACTGAAGGAGAGAGCGTCCACTTTCCAAGCTTGATGGTGGAATGTCCTTGTACAAAATTGTGTCAGTTGGTAGTTTTGAGGACTGGCAAACAGGCCTATATTCGTAAGGCCCCATTTTTGAGTTATCATTGTAAATATTTGTGGGTCTAGTTTCCACTCGTGGGGATCTTTGATGTTTCTGCTTAGGTCGTCTGCCAATATGTTTTTCTGTCCTGGCAGGAATTGAGCTTGTAACTGGACTTGGTAGGCCAGAGCTGTGTTCCATAAAAGAGTATTGCTTGCCTGCAAAGAGAGTAGGAATGTGTGCCCCCTTGTTTATGTACCACATTACTGTGGTGTTGTCCGTCTTTATTGCAAGTTGTCCTGGATGTAGTAGGTCCTTGAAGGCTGTCAGAGCTTTCTGTACAGCTAGCATCTCTTTTTGATTTATGTGCAGTTTTCTTTGTTCTGCAGTCCATAGGCCTTGAATGCATTGCCCTGCCATGTGTGCCCCCCAGGCATAGTCTGAAGCATCTGTTGTGATAGTTTGCCTGGTTGGGGGCAAGGTGAAAGGCTGACCCTTGTTGAGGTGACATGCCTGTGACTACCATAGAAATTCCTGTTGAAGGCAGGGAATGAGAGATATCACTGTGTCCAAGCTGTGGCTGTGTTGAGACCATACGCTTTTTAGGTACCACTGTAATTTCCTCATATGCAGTTTTGCAAATGGTATTATCAGAATGCAAGATGCCATGAAGCCCAAAGCCTGCAGAATTTCTCTTGCAGTTAATTGGGCCTTTGTTGCCATGGTCTTGAAATATTGAGTCAGTTGTAGTTGCTTGTCTGGTGTAAGATAAGCCTTCTGGGCCATTGTGTCCAAGCTGGCACCCAGGAATGTCATTTTTTGTGAGGGTACTAGTTTTGACTTCTTTTCGTTTACTGTGTACCCCAGACAATTTAGTAGATGCTTCACAAAAGCCAGATGATGTAAGAGAATTTCTTTTCTTTCTGCTTGGATGAGGCAGTCATCCAGGTATGGATATATTTGAATTCCTCTTTGTCTGCAGTATGCAATTACTGGTGCCAGGCATTTTGTGAAAACTCTGGGCGCAGTAGATAAGCCAAAGGGCAGTACAGAGAATTGATAATGGGTTGAACCTGCAAGGAAACGGAGGTATCTTCTGCAACTTTGTCTGATAGGGACATGCAGGTATGCCTCCTTGAGGTCCAACGTTACCAGCCATGCTTCCTTGCCCAACATGGGAAGTAGCTGCTGTAGTGTTAGCATCTTGAATTTTGGGACTTGTTAGTGTTTAGAATTGAAAGGTCCAGAATTGGTCTCCAAGCAATGTCCTTTCTGGGTACTAGAAAGAGCCTTGAGTAAAATCCTTGGCCTTGCTCTTGAGTCGGTATCCGTTGAATGGCTCTCATGGCCATGAGAGCTGCAATTTGTTTTTGAACCTCTGCCCTTTGATTTTGTGGCAGGCTTGGCATTCCTCTTTTCATTGGCAAGGTGTGAAAGTGGAATCTGTATCCTCGTAAAATTATGTCTAGGACCCATTTCTCCCTTGTGACCATGTGCCAGCTGTCTGCAAAAAGTGCTAGCTTTCCCCCCAAGGGGGCTGACAAAAGAGTTTTGTTTGGCCAGTTGAGGTGCATGTCATTGAGTTTGCCTTCTGGTGGGTTGAGACCCGTCTTCTCCTCCCTTCTGGGTTGGAGTGCCCCATTGGTGAGGTTTATACTGGGCTTGTGGTTGTCCTCTGCCCCTTGGGCGCCTGTATTTACCCCTCTGAGGTCTGTCAGTGGCTGGAAAGGACCAATTTTTTGTTGGCCAGTTTCTGCTGAAGCGAGGGGGTTGTACCTGTAGGAAGTCTTTGACTGTCTGCATTGATTTCGCCTTATCTTCCATTTTCTTTAAAACTTCTTCTGCTTTAACTCCAAAAAGAACATCCTGCTGTAAGGGAGCATCTAGTAGTTTTGCTTTAACATGATCAGGCAGACTTTGTTCTTTTAACCAGGCATGCCTATGTATAACTGATCCAGTGACAGCTGCTCTGCAGGAGGCCTCCAAAGAATCAAACCCACATTGTAAGGTATGTTTGCCCACCTGCTCGGTGGCATGCAACAAATCCTGTACTTCTTTCAATTCAGATTGTTGAGGGAGGGAGGTTATCCTTTGTTTTAACTGAGAGATTAGAAATTGCTGAGAAATTGACAATTAAGTGCTCTCATAGCTAATGTGGCTGAGGTGTAAACCTTTTCCCCCCACCTGTCTAGTGCTCTCGAGTCCCTCTCAGAAGGTACTGAGTTTTTAGCCATGGAAGCCTTAGCCCCCTTGGGACCCTGGGAAATAGTCTCTGGGTCAGCTACTGGGCTTTTGTAAAGAAATTTGTGGGAATCAGGTACTCTGTAGTATCTGTCAGGCTTAGCCGGAGCAGGAGGTAGAGAGTCTGGGTTGAAACTGGATTCTAAATAGACATCATCCACAATGTCCAAAACAGGTGGGATGGCTAGAGGTCTGTGTTGGGGGAGTAAAAGAAACTCTCTGAGCCTTTTCTTGGAATCAGAGTAATCCTGACCTTCCCAGTGAAAATGTTCCCTCATAGTGTGTAAAGTTTCCCCAAAAGTGTAGTCTTCAGGAGGGGAAGCTGAGGGAATAGAGTCCTCAGCATCAGAATCTTCATAAGGAGAGTAGGAATAGTCTTGGTCCTCAGAGGAATCCGAAGAAATAGACAGTTGCTCAGGAGGAAGCAGAATCTTCCTCTTGTCTAGGCCTTTTGTCAGGAGGAGGCTGTGAACCCCTGATAAGAGAAATCAAATCATCAGCCATTTTGAGCATCTGTTTCTTAGGCATAGGGCCTTGAACAGGAGACTGAAGTGTAGTCTTTTTAGATTTAGGAGTCTTCGACTTAGAAAACGTGTCGACTGTGAGAGTCTGTCTGAAAACGCCTTCAGAAACCGATGGCGCTTCAGAAGCACCGACATCGTTAGAAGGAAAATCGTCGGAAGGGCCTGAAGTAAAAGGCTGCGTCGGCCTAGTACATTCCGTCAAAATATCTGTTGCGGTCTCGGGTTCCAGAACTGCGGTAGTCAGAGGCTGTGTTGGAGCCTCACTGATAACCGGAGACCGGATCAACTGAGGCCTCGGAATCGGGCTTAGGCCTGGGCTGTTGGTCCTTGTCCCTGCGCTTTTTCTGCACGCTGGTAGTCAGTAGCTCCGACGGCATGTTATAGTTAAATTTTCTACCAAAATAGTGTTGTGCGAAATCAAATCGCCTTTTAATAGTACGCTTATTAAACCTAGCACAAAAACGACAAGAAGTGACGTTGTGATCAGGGCCTAGGCAAGGTATGCAATAAGAATGAAAATCCTTATGAGGTATTTGCTTCCCACAAGAAATACAATTGTTAACTTTTTCTGACATCGGTCTGAGGCAAGAAAAGTTTCCCCAACGGGGTACTTAGCTTTATAGAAGACTTTGGTCTGAAATTCGAATTCGACAATCTCAGGAGTCGGCAGACCGGCACTTGCGAACTGCTTCTGCTTCGGGCACCGTGCGGCAAGAAAGACTGAAGAAAATGGCATCGGTTGCAATATATGTAGCCCTGGTGCACTGATGTCAGGGATGAGGCGACAGCAACCGACGTCGGACCAAGACTTTGGAAATCCAGCCGACTGCGGGACCGCCTGACGACAGGATTACCCAAGTGTGATGACTGCAGCAGGGTAACACGATGAACATCTGTACTCTTGCTTTACGTAATTGTACATTTATGACTTGATCTCCTGTTTCATTTATTAATACCCTCCAACTACTAAGAGAATTTAGATGAATAGGTATTAGAGGCATTACCCCTGTTATTTTTGGTATTCAACTACATACCCAGCAATTAGAAACCTTCATGCTTTTTGCATACCAACATTGTCTTGCTAAAAAAGTGTTAAAAGATGGTGACCAATCTTGTTCATTTTTCCACATTTCTTTACTCTCTCTCTCTCTTATGTAACTTTACAGTTTGATTAACAGGTTGTAAGTAAAATTTAATACTAAGCAATGCAATAATAGTATGATAGCTATTATCAATTTTAAAAAACATCCTTTAAATAGAAATTCCATTGTTGAATCATTTTGCCTTTGGTCATCCGAAACTGGATTTCCGAAAGGATGCACTTTAAACCATGTCAATTTCATTATGGTTTTCTCTGTTGGAAACCTACAAGAAAATACATTTAATCAGATTTACATTGCTCACTATTTTTGATCATTCTTACTTGATCTTTATGTACCAACATTGTTCTGTTTTTCTTTTTTCCTTTGAATTTGTACACTAATGGTCCCATTTGTTCCACTACTTCAAAAGGGCCTTGCCAACTGCTACCCCATGGTCCTTCCATTTGGAATGTTTTTACCAATAATTTGGTTCCACAGGGAAGGTTTTCTTCAGCTGGTAATATTGGCACCTTTTTCCATAGATGGAACGCTTGCTCCCTTGCATTGTAGTTGTTTTAGCCATTCCTGAGGTTTGCTGATTTCTAGCATGGGCCTACCATTAGGTAAATCTGGGTCAAATGGTAATTGTATGGGCATTTTGCGGCCTGTCATTATTTCATATGGGGAAATACCTGTTTTGCTGTTTGGTGTTGCTCAAACACCCATTAAAATACCAGGCAGATGATGTACCCATGTACTGCCCTTTTCCAAGCATGCCTTTTTTAGACATTCTTTTAACGTACGATTCATACGTTCTACAATGCCATTAGATTGTGGATGGTATGGTACATGAAACCTTTGCTGTATGCCTAACAAATTACACATTTGTTTAATGAGATCACTAAAACTCTGGGCCATTGTCTGACTCTATGACCCATGGCCATCCCCAATGACAGAAAATATTTTTCCATAAGGCTTCTGCTGTTGCCTTTGCTGTCATGGTTTTGGTAGGAATTGCTTCTACCCATTTTGAAAAGACATCCACTGCTACTAGTAGATACCTGTAACCTCCCTTTGTTGTTGGTAATGGACCTGCATAATCTATTTGAACTGCATACCATAGCCCATCCGCTGGCTGTACTCGATGTAAAGTACAGTTGTGTACACCTACCATAAATGTAGATGTTCGAGTGTCTTCACTGTTGCAGTCATGACTGTAGGGTTCTCCCCTGCCGGCAGGCAGTCCTCGGTCAGCCAGAATCCCAAAGTCTGGGTCCGGTGTCGGCTGTTCAACCATGCTACCTGACGTCAGAGCGCCAGGAGTACAAAGCTGACAGCCGACGCCATCTTCTCCAGTTTTTCCTTGCCCCAGATGTCAGGAGTCCCAAAATGAGAAAGGTCCCATATCCTTTGCAAATAGACCTCAGAAGAATGGTGAAAAAAGGAACCACACAAAAGTAAAAATAAGAGGGGACAGGAGGGAGGGAAACCCAGACTGCAACAGTGAAGACACTCGAACACCTACATTTATGGTAGGTGTACACAACTGTACTATGTTCATCGTGTTTCACTGTTGCAGTCATGACTGTAGGGTAGAATCCCAAAGCTGAAAGAAAGGGAGGTGGTCATAAAGAAGAAGGGGTGGCTAAAAGGCCCTGCAAGACTGCAGAGGCAAAGCCTGACCTAGACTTAGCGTAGAGAGGTAGATTGTAGTGCTTAGAAAAAGTATGCACTGAACTCCAAGTTGCAGCTTCCAAAATGTCTTTGGTAGGAACTCCCCTGAGGAAGGCCACAGAAGTGGTAGCAGCTCTGGTGGAATGAGTCCGTATACTCCCTGGGATTTGCTTTCCATGGTGAGAATAACAAAATCTGATTCCATGAGCAATCCATTTAGAAATGGTCTGTTTTGAAATGGCTTTACCTTGGGAACTTGAAGCATAAGAAACAAACAATTGTTCTGATCTTCTGATGTCCTTGGTTCTGTCCAGGTAAAAACGTAGTTGTCTGTGTACATCCAAGGAATGTAAGATCCTTTCCCCTTTATTTTGAGGAGTGGGGAAAAAAGTTGGCAAGTGGATAGTTTGATTTAAAGCCACTTTGGAAACCACCTTAGGCATGAAGGTAGGATTAGTCCTCAAAGACACCCTGTCTTGATGAAAAATAATATAAGGTTCCACAGCCATAAGAGCTTGTAACTCTGAAACTCTCCTGGCAGAGATTAGGGCTAACAGAATAGCTGTCTTCCAAGATAAAAACTTGATGTCAGAAGAGGCGGCAGGCTCAAAAGGAGGCAAGGTTAGTTTTTCCAAAACATAGTTGAGATCCCAAGCAGGAATGGGAGGAGATCTAGGAGGTCTTAAGTTCTTAGCTCCTCTGAGAAACAGTCTCATGAGCTGGTGGGAAAAGATTGGAGGGTCTGTATTATAATGAGCAGAAATAGCAGAGGCATGTATCTTAATGGAAGAGAAAGAGAGACCCTTATTTAAGAGATCTGACAAGTAAAGTAAAATTAAAGAAATGTTCGGAAGAAGAGGATCAGAATCCTGAGCCTGCATCCAGGAACAAAATCTTTTCCATTTACCTGCATAAGATTTTCTAGTGCTAGGACGTCTGGCTTCTAAAATGACATCCAAAACCTGCTTGGGTAGGAAAGAAGAAATCAAAGGCCCTGGATTAACCAGGCTGCCAGGCTGAGAGTTCTGACATGAGAGTGTAGAACCTGACCCTGATGTTGGGACAGAAGGTTCGGAGACGGAGGTAAAATCCAAGGGGGCTCCAAAGGTTTTTCAGAGTTGGGTACCAAAACTGTCGAGGCCAATTTGGGGCCAGCAAGATTATCATCTTGGGCTTGTCCTGTTTTATCTTTAGTAATACCCGTGGAAGAAGAGGAAGAGGTGGAAAGGCATATCCCGAGAGGTTCCTCCAACTGAATGATAGGGCATCCACTTTCCAAGCTTCTTTGTGGAAAGTCCTGGTGCAAATATTCTGTAGTTGATGATTGAGATGGGATGCAAAGAGGTCTATGTGAGGACATCCCCAGACTGCTGTTATCATCCTGAATATTTTGGTGTCCAGCATCCACTCGTGTGGATCCGAAAGGTTTCTGCTCAGACTGTCTGCCAGGAAGATTAGCTTCCCTGGTAGAAACTGAGTTTGAAGGTCCAGATTGCAAGCTAGAGCTGTGTTCCATAGATCTATGGCTAGTCTGCAAAGGGGGTAGGAATGAGATCCCCCTTGCTTGTTTATGTGCCACATAACTGTGGTGTTGTCTGTCCGTATTAGTAGTTGTCCTGGATGTAGAAGATTCCTGAAGGCCATTAGAGCTTTCTGAACGGCCAACATTTCCTTTAAATTGATATGCAGGTGCTTCTGATCCTTTGTCCAAAGGCCCTGCAGACAGTTTCCCTGAAAATGGGCTCCCCAAGCATAATCCGAGGCATCCGTGGTTAGAATCTGAGTGGCAGGAGGCAGACAGAAGGGTTTCCCTTTGTTTAGAGTACATGCCCTGGACCACCAAAGAAATTCCTTTTGAAGGCAAGGCAGGACAGAGATCAGTATGTCTAAACTGTGGCAATGCTGAGAACATACACTTTTTAGGTACCACTGTATTTTCCTCATGTGTAGTCTTGCATATGGTACGAGAAGAATGCAGGAGGCCATGTAACCCAAAGCCTGCAGGAATCTCCTTGCAGATAGCTGGGTTAAGGTTGCCAAGGTTTTGAAAGTTGAAGCCAGCTGTAATTGTTTTTCGGATGTCAGAAATGCCATCTGGGTTGTGGTGTTTAGAAGAGCACCCAGAAAAGTTATCTGTTGTGAGGGTATCAAATTTGACTTTTTTATGTTTACAGAGAATCCCAGGAACTTGAGGAGGTTCTGTACAAATTCTAGATGCTGGAGTAAGACATCCTTGCTGTCTGCCTGAATTAGACAATCGTCCAGATAAGGGTAAATTTGAATTCCCTTGAGTCTGCAGTAAGCCATTACTGGAGCCAGGCATTTGGTGAAGACCCTGGGAGCAGTAGACAATCCAAAGGGCAGCACAGAGAATAGAAAGTGCCTCGATCCGGCTTTGAACCTGAGGTATTTTCTGCGTTCCTGCCTGATGGGAATGTGTAAATATGCCTCCTTTAAATCCAAAGTTACCATCCATGCATCTTTGGACAGCATTGGAAGTAGCTGCTGTAGAGTAAGCATCTTGAATTTTGAAATCTCTAGAAAGGTGTTCAAGACTGACAGATCCAGAATGGGTCTCCACGAGTTTTGCTTCCTGGGAACTAGAAAGAGCCTTGAGTAAAAACCTTGTCCCATCTCTGAAAGTGAAACCAGTTCTATAGCTTTCATAGCCAAAAGAGCTTCCACCTGGTTTAAGGCCTCTGTCCATTGATGTTTTGGAAGGTCTGGCCATCCGCTCGGCCTTGGCAGGGTATGAAAATGGAATTTGTAACCTCTTAAAACCACATCCAGAACCCACTTGCCTTGGGTTATAGGAGTCCAATTCTGATAAAAAAAGAGAGATTTCCTCCGAGAGGGGCTTCCAGGCAAGAAGTTCCTGCAGCCCAACAGAGGGAGTCACTGAGTTTGTTTCCTATGAGTTTGAGACCTGTCCTCTCCTCCCCTAGGGGTGGAAGCAGTCCACTGTCTTGGTCTACAAGAAGCTTGTGTTTGAGGCCTACCTCTGGAGCGTCTATATCTACCCCTCTGAGGCCTGTCTGAAGTGGGAAAGGACCAATTTTTAGAAGGCCAATTTCTGCTAAATCTTGGTGACTGTACCTGTAAGAAATCTTTAACTGTTTGCATGGATTTCGCCTTATACTCCATCTTTTTAATCACCTTTTCAGCTTTTGATCCAAACAAGACATTATGCTGAACAGGAGCATCCCATAATTTAGCTTTTACTTGTTCTGGCAAATTTTGTTTCTTTAGCCATGCATGCCTTCTAATGACCGTGCCGGAGGCAGCAGCCCTACAAGAAGCCTCCAAGGCATCAAATCCACAGTGTAAACCATGCTTCCCAACTTGCTCAGTGGCATGCAATAAGTCATGTGATTCCTTATCATCTGCACAAGCAGAAATGGAAGTAAGCTTTTGTTTTAAAACAGACAAGAGTAACTGCTGGTATTTCAGCATATGAAACTGACATTTTAAAGCCCTAATGGACAAAGTAGCAGAAGTGTACACTTTTTTGCCCCATCTTTCTAAAAATCTAGAATCCCTTTCAGTGGGAATGGGATTTTTGGCAGAAGCGGCCTTAACTCCCTTAGGACCCTGAGAAATGGTTTCAGGGTCAGCAGAAGGGTTCTTATATAAAAACTGGTGGGAATCAGGAACCCTGTAATATCTATCAGGCTTGACAGGAGCAGGAGGAAAAGAGTCAGGGGTTAAGTTAGCCTCCAAAAAAGCATCATCCACAATATCCAAAACAGGAGGAATAGCCAAGGGTCTATGTTGGGGGAGAAGAAGAAAATCTCTTAGTCTTTTCTTAGATTCCGAATACTCCTGTCCTTCCCAAAGGAAATGTTCCCTCATTTCATGCAAAGTTTCCCCAAAAGAGAAATCCTCAGGGGGAGAAGCTGAAGGAATGGATTCCTCAGCATCAGAATCCTCATAAGGAGGGAAAGAATATTCCTGGTCAGAAGAAGAAACTGAAGAAACAGAAGCCTGATCAGAGGAATCATAATAAACATCCTGCCTTGGCCTTTTATCTAGAGGGGGATGTGAACCCCTAATTGTAGTAAGTAAATCCTCCGCCATCTTGAGTAACTGTTTCTGTGACTTGGGAGCTGGTTCAGAAGAGGCCTGTGTTGCAGTCTTTGATTTAGAAGGAGTCTTTGCCTTTGTCTTTGGCTTTGCCTTTATTAGAAGCTGAGTAGGCCAGAAAACCCCTTCGGAAGCCAGTACCTGCACAGAGGCTCCGGACCCATCCGAAGGAGAATTGTCCAAAGGTCCTGCAATAGAAATATTTAAAGGCCTGGTTGGCTCCTCATGAGAGTCCGTTTCGGCCATTGGTTCTGAAATGGCCGACGACAGGGGCTGCAAAAGCACCTCACTGACGACGGCTGAACCTGAAGCTGGCTCCGCTTGTGCACTATCAGATTTGGACCTTGGAGGCCTGTCTTTATCCTTGCGACGTTTGTGAACTCCGGTAGCTGGAACCATATCCGACGACATTTTGTAGTTAAAGCGCCTACCGAAGTAATGAAAAGCAAAATCGTACCCTCGTTTAATTGTACGTTGATTGAATCTAGCACAAAACCGACAACTAGCTACGTCGTGGTCAGGGCCTAAGCAAGGAATACAGTAAGAATGAAAATCCTTATGAGGTATTTGCTTCCCACATGAAATACAATTATTAACTTTTTCTGACATCGGACTGGAGCAAGAAAAAGTTTCCCCAACGGGGTACTTAGCTTTGAGTGGAGAGAAAGTCTTCGGACCGAAGTTTATCAGAAAAAGGAGTCAGCCGACCGGCACTTGCGAACTGCTATCACCGCACGGCAAGAAAGACTGGAGAAGATGGCGTCGGCTGTCAGCTTTGTACTCCTGGTGCTCTGATGTCAGGGAGCATGGTTGAACAGCCGATGCCGGACCCAGACTTTGGGATTCTGGCCGACCGAGGACTGCCTGCTGGCAGGGGAGTACCCTACAGTCATGACTGCAACAATGAAACACGATGAACATCTGAGGCCTTTTGCTTTTAGCATTTACCTGCAGACAGATTAAACATTCTTCTATAATCAGTTTGCAGTCCTTTTTTAAATTTGGGTTCCAATACTTTTCTTTTACAACTGTCCATAACTTATCAATTCCTATATGGCCCAGTATTTGGTGATTTAACGTGACCAACTGGCGTGCCAACTGAAATGGTACATATGGCAACTGTAACCCATTGGAGGTGGTGTATGCATAGTATTCCTTTGGTGGTATACCTGCTAATCTGCATTGATTGGTTTCTTCTTTTAGGCCTTGTTGTTTTTGTATATTTACAAGGTCTTTTTCTATTGACTCTTTATCTAACTCTTTTAAGACACTAACTTCTACACTGGCATACTCATATTCTGGAAGTTCTTTTCCATTTTGTGCTGCTTGTTTTGCCAAAGTATCAGCTAACACATTTAACCTGTAAGTTTCCCTGGTTGGCTTTTGTTGTGCTTTTACTTTTAAGATGCTATACTGTCCTTGTTGTTTTGACATTGTTATAACTTTATATATGTCTTTTAATACTTCAGCATGCCGTAATGGTTTATCTACACTATCCACAAATCCTTGTCTTTTCCATATGCAGTCTTAAAGAATTTACTACGTAAGCACTATCTGAAAAAATGTTAATAGGATTGTACTACTTTAGCACATACAGTACTGCCTCCTGTTCAGCTCTTTGAGCGGACATATGCCCTGGTAACTTGATTAGTTCAGGAGAACCCAGCTGTGGATTATCTGAACTATGGCAAATCCTGTCCAGCATCTGCCTTGGTCCCAATATCGTGCTCCATCCACAATGATGGATGGCTTAAAGTGATCAAAATCAGATGCTAAAAATTGCACCCAGGTGACATTATCTTTTCTACACAGGCTGTTTTCCTTCATATCCCATGTGGTTTGACAAATAGTATTTGTCTCCTGTCTGTATAGTAACAGTTTTCATTCCAAAAAGTGCCATCCATTTCGCAAAGACTGCCTGACTAATACCATCTGTAATTTTATTCATTTCAAAACTGTCTGTCAGAGCTTTTACAGCTTGATGTGGTGTTTGTACTATAATGCTGGAAAATATGATTAAATATTCAGTTTGTTTAAATACCCCAGTAAATGGCTAATAACTGCTGTATACATGGATGGTAGCCCAGTTCCACTGAAGTCATCTTCCTGCTAAAGAAAGTGACTGGGCGTAATGTTTTTTCCATTCTGTTGTCGCTACTATGTGGCCATTCCTGTAGTAGTACCACAGACAGTGTTTTTTTTTTCCTGCTGTTGCTTGTAACACAAATGGTAACCTTGGTGTGGGTGCTTTTAATTCTGTAGCTTGTGCCAGTTTTATTTTTATCTGTGAAAATGCCTCCTCTTCATGAGATCCCCACTCTAAAAAGGTGGCATTCTTTTGTTCCTGAATTTATGTAAGTCTGCTATAGTCAGTGGCTTTTCCATTTGTAAAATGCCTTGTACATGTATAGGGCAAGGAGACCTTCCTGTTGGTTTTATAACAGTACCTAGAAACTTAACTTTTTGTGTCAAACTGATTTTTCCACTTTTAACCTTAAACCCTGCTTACTGTAGAGTATGAAAAACTCTCTTAAGAAGCCGTACATGCTCCTCTACTGTTTCCTGACTGAATTAAAATATCGTTAATGTACTGTATTACTGAATCATCCTTTTCCCACATGTTGTAGAATGGATCCTACTGTCTGATGAAAAATAACTGGACTGTTTTGAAACCCCTGTGGTAACCCTGTCATGACATATTGCTGGTTTTTCAATGTAAAGGCAAATCTTAGACCATCTTTTTTCCTCAGTGGTACCGCAAAAAAGCCATTTGTTAAATCTATTACTGTTAACCACTTACTTTGTGGCTTAATATGTGCAGCCAACTCTGGGACTCCTGAAATCAAATGTGCTCTAACAAGACGATAACTACCATCTTTTTTATTAACTGGCCAGATTGGTGAATTTGTAGGACTGTTGCCCTTTTGTATAATCCCTTCTTTTTCCCATTCTGCAATACATTTTCCCATATGTTCTTCTGCTTCCCTAGGAATAGGATATTGTTTTTGAAAAGGTGGTATATAGTCCTGATCACTTCCTACCCTTACTGGGCTTTCTAGTTTCCCACAATCACTGGGACCCTTGGACCACAGATTTGGGAATTGCTGTTGTAAATGCTTCCATACATCCTCACTGTCTATATTTACATAGCCTGTAGGCTTTTCAGGTTTGTCATATAGAGAGATTGCATAGCAACCTGTATTTTGCTCTTCCTCTCTTTGTGGTTTGTCTCCCATCCACAGAATATCATTAGGTAAATCAATTACTATGCCTCAAGGCCCTAGAATGTCCATACCAATAATGGTATTTGTGCAAGATGGATGCCTTAAAAATGCACCCTTCCATTTCTGTCCCTCAAACTTTATGTCCACATTTTGGCTACTCACTGCATAGCATCCTGTGCCATTAAATGCTGAAATGCAAACCTTTTTTATAGGATTTGCTGGTAACTGTGTTTGTGACAGATACTGCTGCTCCTGTGTCTATTAAGACATTTTTCCACAGTGACCCCTCTACCCAAATATCAATCAGTGGTCGTCCATCTCAACCCTTTTTAAAGGTTGTCAGGAAAGATACCAGAGTAGGAGGGCACATCCCTATTGTAAGGAAATCCACTCATCCTCTCCTTTATTATAAAATGCAATATGACACACCTCATGTTTTTGCTTGTCATCTTCCTCTGTGTCTGAATGATCTACATATTTAGGTTTTCAATCTCTTTTTTTAACTGTTGCCTAGCTATTCCTTCTGCCTGTTCTATCAAAAGTTTCGGATTTACAGGTGAAACTGTTTGAAAATCTACCAGGCATACTTCCCCTTTTCCTGTATATTGATGGCTCTTATAACTGTTTTTACCAATATTGTAAGGTTTTTGTACATAATCCTGCTTTTCTGACTTTTCTTGTAAATTTGTTTGCCCTCTTTTTGGAAACACCCCCCTGTTCTTCCTTCCTTTTGCGCCAGGCTTTGTAATGATCACAATTTTGCTTAACATGTCCTATTTTTTTTACAAAAGAAGCATGTTGGTGCCTTTTGCTCATTACCTGTGCTTGATCCTGGTACTACAGACAGAGGCAGGAGCTGGTGGTGCTGACAACTCTTTCTGCTGGTGGTTGGTTACACCACCTTTGCTTTCCCCTGTTTTTTTACCTCACCAATTACTTCAAATGGCTCACTATTATCTTCAAATGCAAAGATATGGTGTGAGTATAATGTCCCATCATCGGTCATAGTCCATCCCCTCATTAGTTTTTGTACCAAATCAGTGAGGGTATCAGAATTTTCTTCGTAGATACATTTAATATCCCCTGGAACCCCTTTGACTTGTTCTAAGAATGTATTAACTGTTTTTATATGTCTCTTTTTCCCATGTCTCTGTCTGTTTTTTGATATATGATTTGAAATGCAAGTCTAAAATGTTCATTTTGTTCCATTAATTTATCTGTGATAGTAATTTTAAAATGATCTAATAATTTGGCTGTGAGAGGCTGCCCTTGTGTAAATGCCATTAAAATGGCTGTCATACGTCCTACTTTAGTGTTTAACTGATAATCATCTTGTTTTAATTGAATGAAAGTTTTTAAAACATTTGGGAATGAAAATCCAGAAACAGCTAAGTAATGCATCTGTCCATAGATCAGATCCTGCTGTATATGTCACCCATTCTTCAAATGTAAGTATGTTATAAAATATGCCTTTTTTATCATTCCACTGTGGTAAACTCTGTAATAATCTAGACTGTGTATATAAATCTGTAGTGGTTCCCTGTCCCTGTTCTATAATTTGGACTGGTTTTGTGTTTTTTAACTCTTCCTTAAGCTGGGATATCAAAATAGTATTTTGGAGGTTAGTCTCTGCTAATTCATCTAATTCTTCTTCATTTTCCTTCAGACACTGTTTAAGGTCTGCCATTTCTACCTGTAAGTGTTTAAGGGATGTGTGATACCGGTTATTGGATTTGTCTGTGGACTGCAGGGCTCCTATGCACTTTTGACAGAGATCTTGGATGTCATTTCTGAACATTTTAAACTTACTTTGTTTCTCTTTTAAAAACTTATTAAATTCTTCTGTCAATGTAGCATAAGCTTTGTTTCTGTCCTCATCTGTATGTGTAGCTGTGGTATCATTCCATGCTTGTACATAATTTTTGAAGGGAGTTGCAAGATCTACAGGGGACTCTTGTCAATAACAGATTTGACTGCTGTTCTATTTCAGAGATTAATGTACTGACAGGACATAACTGCTTTACATCTGGATATAATGAAAACTGTGTACCCTTAATTCTTTATCATGAACAGATCTGTCTGCACAGTCTATTTTTTTAGCACTATCATGCAAGACTTTTTTATGGCATATTACACAAAATGCAGTTTCTCTTGAATCACACAATAAACATTTACTATGATATACTTCATTTTTTGTTGCAAATACCAATCAAATGTTACAATCCACTTACCCTAACAAGGTTTTACACTTACTAATGTGTTGTGTATACCAACATTGCAATTTACTCCATATTTTATCTGGTTGTTCTGCTACATTAAGAGTAAAAATTGGCTTACATTTGCTAGAATTCTGTCTGATAGCATCCATACTAAAAAAAAATGTGATGCAGAAAAAAGTCTTACCAGTGAGCAAGAAAACAGGTTGTTGCGGATGGTTGGAAATTTTTCAAAGTCACTCGAGAAGCTGGGAAAGCACAATAGGCAGCGGACTGCTGTGCTAGTAGATATCCACCTTTTCTTAGAGAAGTTATGGCACTGCAACCTGAACTTCAGTCTCACTCTGGATGTAGACGTCTAAAAAAACTTTACTACTGCAAGCTGCATAAACTGGAATACTTCTGTTTAGGATTTACACATACGTACAAATGTTAGTTACTGCAATTTAACTGAAGTGACCCCCTGCAGGGCTTACCACTCCTTCTTTGTTCAAATGCAGGCAAGCTTGCCATTGAAAAATTATATGGTACTGCTTACGGTGATGGATTTGAAGTCTTCTTAAGACACACAGTCTTGCTGGCTGGATTCTGCTAAAATCAAAGTCTGGTTATATTTGCATTCACAGTCTGTTGCATACAGAAACTTGCAGAATATACACTGATGAGAGAATATACTTTGCAGCATTAACTTAGAGCAGTAACAAATAACTTTTTATAATAAACCAAATGGACTAACTTTGCAGCTTAAAGTACTGTTCCACTTTACTTCTCATAGAGTACAGATGATGTGAGAGATATAATATTTACCTCGAGACAAATGTGTCTCTACAAATACCTCTAACATAACTGGATTCATACATATCTTTATATACAATTTTAGTCATGCACATACATATACATTTCCTCTTGGTATTCTATTTTGGAGAATTGCTCATCCTGTAGAAACAGTACTAATTGTTGCAAATGCTGACACAAATGCTGACTTGATTTAAGCGTCCTTGTTTAACAATGTCTTGTCACATTTTTGCTGAATTTATAAAAGAGGCCAGCTTTTCTGACAGTGTGAACATCCTGTTTTTTTGTCTTTTGTATAAGAACATCTGTTCTTGTGCCAAGGAAAGAGATTGTAACAGTGTCATAAACATGCTCTGTTTAAGGAAACATTGTGTCCATTATGCAGAAACATGTCCTGTTGTTTAAGGAAACATATTGTGTTATTTTTATATGCAGAAAAACATGTCTGTCCTTTAAAAGCAGATTTTGCATTTTTGCTCTTGCATACATCCTGTTTTTAAGTCTGTAAGGGAAATGTCCATTCAGCAGGTTCCTTATTTTCCAAGCCATGGTAATTTAGTATGGATGCTGATCACATATTATTAAACTCTATTTCTACATTTAAGCAAGCTTTATCTTGTACCTTATTTATGTTGCATATTTGTAGCAAAGTTACTTTCAACCTTAGTATATTGTTGAGCACACTAACAGTGGTCAGCAGTGACAAAGTCTAATGACAGAACAAGCAGGGTCTAAACTGAGTTATTACATTGATATTACACCATTAAGAGTTCAAGAAAACCCAGAATGGGGATTCTCTGCACTTAGTATAAAATCCAGACTGCAATGCCTTACAAATGTTACTTTATTTAACATAAGGATCTAGTTGCCCATGTACCACCTTGTCAAGAATCTGTTTGATGAATGAGAAGTTCAGGACTGTCAGCAATTATCCAGATCATCACTATCCAAACTTCAGTTTCCTAAGAATATGGTAACTAGTATCTCCTTTATTGTGGATGAAAGAACCCCCAATTAAACAGTTGAAATTATGAGAGGACCTAACTGGTGTGGTAGGGCACGGGGTAATTTCGTGTGTACGTGCACATAAAACAGACCAAAGAAATAAAATCACAGTTATCCAGGAAAAAATAATAATTCCAACCTTATAAAATAATATTCTCAGTTGGATTATTTTGCAGATTCATACCATGAATATCTTCTTAGTTGATCAGATGCCAGCAGAACTACCTGCTCAGAACCTCCCATCACAAATTGAAATGGTGGCTACTGCTGTTTGTTTGAGAAACTGATACCTTTTGAAAAGGTATGCTTAGAAAGTCTCAATGGTACAAAGGGGTGGGGCATAACCAACAGCAATATAGACGGACAGTGGTAAAATCTCTGTATCACAATGCTATGGTTTGAGACTCAATTCTAACTTTTGTTCACTGTCAGTGTGGAGTCTGAATGTTCTCTCCTACCTATCTGGGTTTCCTCCCACCTTCCAACAATGTTTGATTGACTGACTACAAAATAATTTTATATATTGTAGTTTTCACTTGCCCTTGTTGTTAAGGCCATGGCAAAAAGATGTCTATGGACCAGTCCACTTAGCTGTTAAATAAATCACTGCTCATTCCAGCCCACTTAGCTGTTAAATAAATCACTGCTCATTCCAGAGAGCACTAGAGGCTATAACTGACCCGATGATATTACTGCCTCCATAAATTTTTTAAGAATTCAAAACGTGAACATTTGTAACACCCGTGAAAACATGGGCAGCCAGTTCACATTCTTCAGCAAAAAAAGCCTTCTGAGTTGCAAGACAAGCTGAGCTGCATAGCCTCGCTACCACTTGAAACAGAGTAGTTGTTAATTTGAAAATTATTGAGATTTTCCAAGACAAATACAAAGGTTTCTAAGGTTTCTCTAACTAGTAAATTGTATAAGGATCAACAAGTAAAATCCTAATCTCCAACAAGACAGGTGCACCTGTCACCTGCACCAAAGCCTTTACCTAGCCAAGGCTAGTGCCTGAAGCTCAGAAATGTATACTGTCTCATGAGTAATAAAGTGGTCAGGTCACAGTATGGGACAAGAATCTCTAAAAGGATCCAATATAATCCAACTGATGGTGATGAATAACTGAGAACCTCAGTGGACAATATAACCAACAGAATAGCACCAAAACTGTCAGTGAGCTGTTATAAATCCCATATTGCCAGTCAGCATTCAGCCCATTTTATATTTTTAAGAATTTTGTATTAATTTAACATATTTACAATATATGCACAGAAAGGAAGACATTCAATATCACATACTGCTGTACAATATTAGGAATAAATTTAATCATCAAGGTAATCTTATATAGTTAACACATTAAGGGTCCTGGCATTTCAATGCCATTCCAACCACTAAAAGTTTTAGTATGATTTGTAGGTTTTATTCTGATCACTTTTTTTTCAATTTTACATAGTATTACTGTTCATTTTAAAAAATTAATTGAATACAGGAACCGAGTTTGATTTCCAGTTTTTTACTAGCTATTGCCAGTAAACTAAAGATGATGTTTTGTTTGGCTTTTACAGATAAAGTGGAATATTAATTATTATTACTGATATAGTTAAAGAAGAATTAACAGACCATAACCCCTTAAAAACATACTTATCTCTTCCCAATATACATTTCATTTTTTACAGTCCATAAACATGTGCATCCAATCAGCTTTTACAATTTTTCTATATCTCCAACAAACTGAAGAATTCATTTTACTAAACTTAGAGATTGTATAAGGAGTAACAAACATTCTAAGTATATATTTCCACATAAAAACTTTCCAGTATAAACAGTATAATAGAAACCCTACAAATGCAGTCTTTAATAGCATGTATTACACAGTCACATGTGGGAAACCACCCAATGAATGCAATGTAGCATCATTCTCTTTTGGCTTTTCCCATTAGGGGTCGCCACAGCGGATCATCTCTTTCCATTTCTTCCTATCCTCTGCATCTTGCTCTGTCACACCAACCGCCTGCATGTCCTCTCTCACCACGTCCATAAACCTTATCTTAGGCCTTCCTCTATTCCTCTTACCTGGCAGCTCCATCCTTAGCATCTTTTTCCCAATATACCCATCATCCCTCCTCAGCACATGTCCAAACCAACGCAATCTCATCTCTCTTGCTTTGTCTCCAAACTGTCCAACATGAGCTGACCCTCTAATATACCGATTCCTAATCCTATCCATCCTAGTCACACCGACTGCAAATCTTAACATCTTTAACTCTGCCACATCCAGCTCTGACTCCTGCCTTTTTGTCAATGCCATTGTCTCCAACCCATATAACATAGCTGGTCTCACTACACTCTTGTAGACCTTCCCTTTCACTCTTACGGATACCAGTCTGTCACAAATCACTCCTGACACTCTTCTCCACCCATTCCACCCTGCCTGTACTCTCTTCTTCACCTCTCTTCCACATTCACCATTACTCTGAACTGTTGATCCCAAGTACTTAAACTCATCCACCTTTACCAACTCTACTCCCTGCATCCTCACCATTCCTCTACCCTCCCTCTCATTTACACACATGAATGAATGCAATGTAGCAATAGTATCAATTAAACAAAAATGTGGATAGTGTTAATATATTATGATTATAGTGCTGTATTGTTAAAATACCTTGACTTAAATATCACATAAAACCAATAACTAATCAACAGTATCATCAAGAATGTTAAAATATTGAAAAAAATACATAAGTATTACAAGAATATATTAATCACCATCCATATATAAAATATTATATATCCATGGTTCTTAAATGCAAGATTACATTAACTGACGTTTTATCATTTGAACCAGGGAAAACAACTGCATTTAATTTAATGTGCCAGCACAATTCTCTGGCCTTTATCATTTCTGTTATCTGATGAAATCCTTACTTTTGGGATGAAGACACTAATTTTACATATAAAATTCTGGTGATTTGCATCAGCATTGTGTTAATTTGTTCATTTTTTTGGTTCTTGGTTGGTATTCCAACTGATTTAAGTAGCAGAGTTTTATTCTTACCATCTTTTGATTCACTTAGTCCACTATTATCTAAAAAGTCACAGAAATTTCCATCAAAATCATCATTATTATTTATACATAACCTAAATAGTTTGGACAGTCTTCCTATGTAGGATTATTTACCTTCAGTGATAGCATTCCTCCAAGTGTTCTGTTCCTCTTCACTCATTATCTTCAAATTCATTTAATTTCTTACTGATGGATAATATTAACTGGTTAACAAATTCATCTAACATATAATCTTTTATTAAATATTCTGGCAACTTAGCTTTTCGGTTTTAAAAGCAATCAGACCAAAATACTGACTGATTAATTTTTAATAAATTCATTTTAACATTGTTCTGACTTCCCTTAAATCTAGAGGTGTGTGCAATGAGAAAACACAAAAAATGCCATTATTATATTAATGAAGTTTTACAAACATATTTCTTAACTGTTTTAAGAATTGATTAAGGTAAATTTTATTAGCCAGATGAAAGGATTATTACATATTTCCAATTTGTCATATTTGCTGAACTTATAAGAATTTAGCATAATCTGCTCCTGAATGGTTTTCCATTGACTAGAGTAAGTTGAGTCTATACAGAGTATAATCTAGTTAAAATTTGCAGCAATAAAATAAGATTCTACACCTGGGAAGCTAATAGCACCATATTCCCATAATTTTATATTATTTCAATAAGCAACTCTTTGCTTTTTGGGATACCATAAGAATGAACTTAAAAAAACTTTAAAAAATGATTAAAGCTATTGAATGCAATATATTTATAATCTTTGGTAATTTAATCATTTTAATAAGTAGTACCCTATCTTCAAAAGTTAAAAAGAAAATCATTCAATTTTAATAAGAAGTAACACTTCAATTATTTTTTTCAAAATTTTATTAATAATCTTATTCACATCCTGATAGATTTTTATTCCTAAATATTTTAGTTCTTTTCATTCCCAGTTATATTTATATTAATCTTTAAACTTACTATCTAGTGATTAATTTAACACTAAAGTTTCAGTTTTATTATTAAATTTCAGCAGCAATACTTCTTAAAACTTTTCAATTTACTCATCTATTTCTTTGACTGAATAATTTAAATCTCCTATAGTTAATCAAATATCATCTTCAAAAACTGTATTTTAGATTGGCAATCCATTGCCAATCAATTTTGTTATTGCTTCTTGTACTATTAGCCAAGGGTTCAATAACTAATACAAATAGTAGAAGGGACAGTCTTGCTTTATGCCTTTGTTTAAAGTGAATCCTTGAGAAATGCAAGATCCGTTTTTAACATATGCTTTGGAGTCCCTATACAGGTTCATTAATATTCCACCAACTCATTCTGGAAATACAAATGCTTCTAAAGTTTTAAACAAGTAATTCTAATCTACAGAATAAAAAGCTCTCTCAATATCTAAGCTAATTTGGGCCAATTTCTTGTTCATTTCTTTTGCTAAATCTAAGATAGTTACTATCTTTATATATTATCATACATTAATCTATTGACTATCAGTCCTATTTAATCGTTATCAATTAATTTATCTACTAATCCTGTAGTGAAGATGGAAGTAAATATTTTATAGTCTATATTTATTAACGAAATAGGTCTTATATGAGAAAACTAACATCATTTTCTTGTTTAAGTACATGTGAGATTACCAAAAATTTCCATGAGGGAGGAATTATTTTGCCACTCTGAATTATCCTGAAAATGTCATTCAGTATGCAAGCAGACTACATAATTCCAGACTTAAACCATCTAACCCTGGAGCTTTACCATTTTCCCTTTTTTAAAGCTTTATTAACTTCTATTATGTTAATAGATTTAGTCAACAGAGATATTTGTTGGTTATTAAGTTTATTTATACCAGTTTTCTTTAAATATTTGTCAATTTTTTAATCATCAGGATTATTATGTTTATCTTTGTTAGGATCTTCATGGATTTTTTTAAAAATATTAAGTTAAGCATTTCCTCTCTGTCTAAAGTAAGCTTAATAGTGTGAGGATTTTTGGATATTATTGATTTGTGCCTTTTTGCTTAATATCTTACTTATATTAACTAATCTATGTAGATTTTTAAAGTCATTGTATAACTTAGCTTTAGAAAAAATAAAATTGCCATCTCAACTTTGTGTTAAAATTGATATTTTGCCATAATTTTAATGACTTCAGTATTAGCCAATTTCTTTGTTTGTTGTTCAAACCTTGTTTTGTGTATTTCATCTTTTATTTCTAACAAGTCTTTATCCCGCTCTTTCATTTTATTACTAGCCCATCTTTTCACTCTATTTAATATGCATGTTTAAGGAGTCCCGTAGTATGAGTTTTCTAACCTGACAATTATCATTTAAAGATAAAAAAAAAATCCTGATTTGTTTCTTAAAGTAACTGAAAAATTATTTTAATTTCATCATATGTGTTGGAGTGTGCTAAATAATGAATAAAGGGTTAAAATAAATTCTGCTGTAAATAAGCTAAGAGTGTGCTAAACAGCAAGTAAGGGGTTAAATAAATTCTGCTGTAAATAAGCCATATAAAGCAGTGTTAGATAAACTCAGCATCCATACTGTGTAGCAACACATGTGACCAAATAGTAAGTTTGTGGTTAAAGCCTAACCTGAAAAAAATAGGAACTTGATCATGAAAGAAGAACTGTCTGGCAAAAACAATAGAAACTTGACCAGAAAAGAAGAACTGTGTGGCAAAACAACTCTTAGGACAAAGGAAACATCTGCTTGGTGGGCCTCAAAGAAACCAATGATGTTCCTTGTAAAAATTGTACAACAAGACTATTAAAAACAAGCTGTGTTAAGGTATATAGGAACTCAGGTTCCAAGGTAAATGGAGGATGAAAGATTATCATCTATATCTGTATTGCGAAATAAACCTTGTACATTAAAGCTGTAGCTGTAACAATATAGTATGTGTTGTCTGTTATAAAAAATAAGTTGTTTATTAGTAACTGTGCTTAAGTTAATGTGGTACACTGCTGCAAAGTATATTTTCTTATCAGCATGCAACATGCAAGACTCTGTGTCTTAACCAGACTGATTTCAGCAGCAGCATCATTAATTAACTTTTCAGTGGCGTGCCTAGCCTGTATTCAAACCCAGGGAGAGTGGTACCTTGTATAGGGTCAATCCAGTAAAGGTGCAGTAACTAAAATTTATAAGTGAATCCTAAGCAGGAGCACTCCAGTTTTATACAGCTTGCAGCAGTACAGTTTTCAGACATCTGAATCTGGAGTGAGACTCCTGCATGGAAGGTTGCAGTGCCATATATTCCCAAAGTCAGTGAATTCCAAGGTTTCAAATCTGCAACTGCCAGTTTCATTTCACCAGCTTTTCGAGTGACTATGGGGAAATTCCCACCCATCTGCAACAGATGGCTTGATCACCTGTCCATTTGCTGTGTGGTAAGATGTTTTTTCCCCCGAGTCACATACAGTATGGATGCTATTAGGAACTGTAGTAAAAATGTAAAGTGAGCTTTACTCTTAAGGTATCAGAACAACTAGACAAAATATGAGACAAAATGCAATGTTGGTATATACAGCACATTAGTAAATGTAAAACCTTACTAGGGCAAGTTGACACACATGCACTGTGCAAATGGGTTATAACATTTGATTGGTATCCCAAACAAAAAATTTAGTGTGTGACAGTAAATGTTTATTGTGTGAATCATGTGAAATGACTTTCTGTATATGATGCCATAAAAATACAGTGCAGGCCATTGTTCAAAAGTTAAAGTGTATAGAACCAGAAAAAGGTGATATGCTTACATTATATCCAGATGTTAAACAATTGTGCCCGCTCACCACATGTGAAACATTAATTCCAGAGCTAGAACAGCAGTCAAATCAATTACTGACAGAATCTCTTGCAGATCTCATTACACCTCACAGAGAGTATGTACAAAAATGGAATGAAGCCACTGCTTAGCATAAAACAGATAAGGACAGGGATGAGGTTCATGACAAACTGACATAAGAATGCAACAAACAGGAAATAATGCCCCCAAGAAGCAAACACTCCACTGATGTAAAAATATGCAATAAAAAAAACAAAACAGCAGTGGAGCAGACCAACACAGGACAACACCATAAAATCCAATGTGATCCAGTGAATGGCAAAAAATTATTTATTGTCAGCAAAACAGAGTTCAGACTGGTAAGCGCTTTCACCATATAGGCTTCCTCAGACCATACAAAAGTTAAAACAGAGTATCACCTTATAAAGGTATGCTCAGATGGAATCAATTAAGTAATTAAGTAGCTAAACGATTAAACCTACTCAGAACAGCATTCCAAATACCCTAAAAAACATACCTAAAAAATATATGTATAAAATACATATGCAACACATGTACACAGACTTTAGAACAACTTGTAAAAAAGTGCTTAGGAGAAGTATATACATAAACTGAATCATTTCATTATTTAGCACTCAATGCTCAAGATTTCAGGGCAGGTTTTAAAGGTACTTTGTCATTAAGTCTCAACCCCTGATCAGCCTTTAACCTTATAATCCACCTATCTTCCTTTCCTTCAGTTACTATCCTAATATCACCTCCACACAGACTTGGTGTTGCAACCTCAATCACTAAAAACTTAAAAACATGTGCAGGTCCCATAAGTGCAATATGCTTAGAAAGTGCATTAGTTAGTGACTGAATTCTGATGGCATATAAATGTTCATGTGTTCTATCTCTAAACATCCTCAGTCTTGCTCATATAGTATGATCTGCATGTTGAACAATGAGCTAGGTAAACAACATGTTGAGTCGAACAAATTGCTCCAACACAAAATCCATGTCTAAACCCAGTGGTAGGGTGTATGAAAAAAATGTGTATCTATATGATCACAATAATTGCAGTGACCACAAGGGAGAGTAGAGCAAGAAACTTGGACAGTTACTCTATTCATATCACTCTTGGGGTAACATAACATCCTTTTCAAGTTTATCTATTCTTATACAGAAAAGTGGGTGTCTCACCTATAACGTGCTTGATTTTGGGGTCTACAGTTAAAAAAACACCAATATCTCTAAATAATGTCTCTGATCCTGTTAATATCTTGGCTGTAAAAGAGAGGAACTTTAATATCATTCCTAGCTACAACCCTCTCCTCTCTCTGAGCAGCTAGTCCTTTCTCTGAGAAGTAGGTTTGGGCTACATTCCTCCTAAGTTGGGGTATCTCATCCAATGTTCCATTGGTCTCTTCATTTCTATAACCCCCAGCCAAAAGTCTCCATTTTAAACTCAAAAGTTCTGAATGGAAACCTTCTTCAGAGAGGTTTAATCTTGATGCATGCATAGCCTGTCCTTTAATAACATTCCTAAAAACATAACTAGGGTGCATGCTATGTCTATGCACTAGAGTATTTCTATAGCATGGTTTCTTATATACCCCAGTATTAACCAAACCATTACCTAACCTTTCAACAGAGACACCCAAATAACTGATTTTAGTTTCAGAAAAATCAGTGGTAAATTTTAAATAATTTGTTACCCATTGAGCCCAGCATGAAAATTCTGTAGTTGTCCTACATCCCCAGTCCAGATGAAAAAAAAGTCAACAAAATGCCTATAAAAGGGATGTAACTAAGTCTTGCAATTTGAACATATGCTCTTCTTCCCACATAGCCATAAACATGTTGGGGTAGCTATTGGCACACGAGGTGCCCATAGCTACACCATCTTTCTGCAAGTATATACAATCATCAAACACAAAGATGTTCTCTAAAACAACCTTTAAATGTGTGAGCATAAAAGATCAACAGATGACTTACTAAGGTTATCATATTTCAGTAAGTACCTATGTATACAGTCAACACCTTCCCCATTTGGTATTACAGTGAACAGGGATTGAACATCTAGAGTAACAAAGATGTAAAAAGCATCCTTAGATACATTCTTACTAAAGTCATAGAGATCCAGCAAAAACTGCTTAGAATACATACATTCTTATCAATTATGGATCATAAAATCTTCTCTATATAGAGAAAGAGAGACTTCATACACCAGATAGAACTTTACACAATTGGCCTCATTGGTGGGCTGTTGGCATTTTTATGTACTTTACTGAGGCCTTGAATAAATGGCATAAGGGGTTTGTCAACCTTAAAAAAGTCAAAGATACACTTATCAATAATACCACTCTTAAAATTATCCACGAGCATAGAGTTAATGCCATATATCATGTTACAAACCTGATTCATACTAATAATGGTATAAAAATGATCATCAGCCAACAATGTTTTCATGGCAGTAAAATAAAAAGCCTTATCCGTTATAACAGTGGGACCTCCCTTATCGGCTGGCCTTATCACTATGCTGCTATCATTACGTAAATACAGCAGAGCAATCCTCTGTTTATAATTCAAATTAGAAGACCTCTTACTGCATCTCCTACTAAATTCCAAGTTATACAACTCGTCTTGAATTTTGAAAACGCATCTATCAGGGGATGGGAATTAGGAATGTAAACACTCTGTTTCCTAAAGTTAGGACCTGTATGTATTTGATTATTGCCAAACTCTAATTTAAGCAAAACATTTCTGGTAAGCATTTTAATGTCCAAGACAGTATCAGAGAGTTCACTCATACATAGGTATAAAGGATAGTCCTTTCTCTAGCACTTCAGTCTCCTCAGGGCTTAACACACGTTTGGAAATATTCCAAACTATTGTTCCCCCATCAGATCCCACATTTTCTTGACTGTCTGCCCGGCTTGCTGCTCCATTGGTAATTTCCACTTCTGCCTCCCCCTGCTCAGAGGACGAGTCCTGCATCTCCTGCTGTCCCCACTGATGGGTAAAGGGAAGGGGGTGTAACATTTGAAGTACCAAAAACAGAAGCATAACCTGTACTGAATGTTACTGAAGCAGTCATAGGTACTTTACATCTCATATCAGCCCCTAGGGGAAGTTGCTGTGTAGTAACAATGGGAACTTCCTTACTGGTACCACAGTTTCCTATATCAGTGTCACTGTTACCATTTAAAACATTCACCACTCCTGCAACACCCGCCAAAGTTGATGGTGTCTGTGAACCACCTGAAGCAGTCTCCCTTTCCATATGCTTATTACGAATGTTCTGGTTATTGATCTTTGCAATTACACCAGAGACATCATCTACAGATTCTTTTTGCACAAATTCACTTCTGGGCCATATAAAAACAGGCCAGTCTTAAAATCGTTGGAGTCTCTTTCTATTTTATGCTTCTTTTGCTCCAACAACCTTTTTTTCAAAAAGGAAAACATCCAAACTGGTCTCAACTGCCTTATGAACAAGGGCAGTTGGAAAACTGTTATACAAACATTGTTGCTGTGCTTTAATGTCTTCCTTTAATTTAGTCTCCTCAGGGAAGAAAAAGTAATTTAGCACTGCCATACATTTCAGGCTTACCTTGATGTTAAGTTGTTGCCATTTGGTAAGCAAGTCAGGAAACTGTGTCCCATATGTCGGCATCTTCAGAATTCTAAGCCCTCTCGGCACAATTTTCCTGTTGATGCACACCTTGAAATGCTGGTGCTACATTTGTAGATGCTTCAGCTTCAGAAAATCAGCCTCCAGATGCTCAATAGACACCTGGAACGCTGCAAGATCCATGGAAGGCTCTAACTGCATTGTAGCATCAGAAACAGCTTCAAAAAACATTAAGGGATTAGATTCACACACAAAGCAGCTCAGAAACTTTTCTGAGCTGCTGACACATTTGTAAATTCACTTCCGGATTGTAGGGTAACTCAACACTGTTAGAATGCCCTTCAGCCAAGTCCATAAGGAGGCAAATAAATGTGAATAAAGTAACAAACAGGAAATAATGATGTAAAAATATGCCAAAAAACAAACAACAAACACGAAACAGCAGTGGAGCATACCAAGGCAGGACAACACCATACAATACAATGTGATCCAGTAATGGCAAAAAAAGATTTATTGTCAGCAAAACACAATTCAGAATGGTAAGCACTTTCACCATATAGGCTTCCTCAGACCATACAAAAGTTAAAACAGAGTATCACCTTATAAAGGTATGCTCAGTTAGAATCAATTAAGTAATTAAGTAGCTATTGCTGTTTCATGTTTGTTGTTTGTTGAAATTTCAGATATTAAATGTTGTTTAGAAGATATGGAGGATGAATTAGCTGAGCTGACAGAGACTAAAATTATAGCACAGTACTTTAATAGCCCAGCTTAAGGAAGAATTGCAAAACACAAAACCAGTACAAGTTATAGAACAGGGAACCATTATAGACTTTTATACACAATCCAGACTATTACAAACTTTACCACAGTGGAATGATAAAAAAGGCATATTTTACAACATACTTGCATTTGAAGAATGGATTCCATACAAATGCCTTACTCAGATGTTTTTGGATTTTTATTCCCAAATGTTTTAAAACTTTCATCCAGTTAAATCAGAATACCTATAAATTTGATTATACAGTAGGGCGTATGACCGCTGTTCTCATGGCACACACACAAGGGCAGCCTCTCACAGCTAAGCTGATAATTTCAAAATCACCATTTCAATAAATTAATGGAGCAAGCTGACCATTTTAAACTAGTGTTCCAGATAATATACCAAAGATCAAAAAGGGACATGCAACAAAAGAAAATACAAAAACAGTTAATACACTGTTTTCTAGAGCAAGCAAAAGGGATTCCAGGGGATATTAAGTGCATTTATGACAACTCAAATACCCTCACTGACTTAGTACAAAAACTAATGAGGGGGTGGACTATGGCTGATGATGGGACATTATACTCACACCATATCCTTGCAATAGGAGAGGGGAGTGAGCCATTTGAGGAAATTATTGAAGTAAAAAGCCGGGGAAGGCAACAGTGGTGTGACTAACCACCAGCAGAAAGAGCTGCATCTGCACAACTGGCTCCTGTTTCTGTGTCTGTATCACCAGGATCAGACACAGGCAACGAACAAAAAGCACCAACATGTTTTTTCTGTAAGAAAATAGGGCATGTTAAGCAAAATTGTGATCATTACAAAGTTTGGCATAAGAAAAAGAAAGAACAGGGTGTGCTTCCAAAAATAGAGCCAAAAGATTCACAAGACAAGTCAGGAAAACAGGTCAGTGCACAGAGACCTTACAATATTGGTAAAGACAGATATAAGGGCCATCAATACACAGGAAAAGGGGGTGTATGTCCCACAGATTTTCAGGAAGCTTCACCTATTAATCCAAAATATTTGGTAAAGCAGGCAGAAGGAATAGCTAGGCAATAATTACAAAAGGAAATTGAAAAACCTAAATATGTAGATCACTCAGACACAGAGGAAGATGATAAACAAGAACATGTGGTGTGTCATATTGCATTTGACAATAAAGATGAGGGTGAGTGTCCCCTACTCATGGTCTTTCCTGACTACGTTTAAAAAGGGTTGAGACAGACAACCACTGATTGATATAGGGGTAGAGGGGTCGCTGTGGCAAAATGTCTTATTACACAAAGGAGCAGCAGTATCCTTCACAAACAAACAGTTACCTGTAAATCCTATAAAAAAGGTTTGCATTTCAGCATTTAATAGCATAGGATGCTATGCAGTGAGTAGCCAAGATGTAGACAAAGTTTCAACATGAGGGACAGACATGAAAGAGTACATTTTTAATGCACCCATCCTGCTCGACTACCATTATTGGTATGGGCATTTTAGGACCTTTGGACATAGTAATTGACTTGCCTAACAGTATTTTGTGGATAGAAGACAGGAAGAAAGAGAGGGAGAAAAAAGTACAGGTTGCTGTGCAATCTCTCTCTCCCTGAAAAACCTGACAAGCCTACAGAATATGTAAATACAGACAGTGAGGATGTGTGGCAGAATTTACAACAGCAGTTTCCAGACCTGTGGTCCAAGGGATCCAGTGACTGTGGAAAACTAATGATGCCAGTAAGGGTGAGCAGTGATCAAGACTATATACCACCATTTCAAACACAGTATCCCATCCCTAAGGAGGCAGAAGAACATACAGAAAAATGTATTACAGAATGGGAAAAAGAAGGAATCATACAAAAAGGCAACAGTCCCACAAATCTACCCATCTTGCAAGTCAAGAAAAGAGATGGTAGTTATGGTCTTATTATTGATTTTAGAAGGTTAATCAGTATACAAGTTCTACATTATATTTGATTTGGGGAGTTCCAGAGCTGCCTGCACATATAAAGCCACAAAGTAAGTGGTTTACAATAACAGATTTAGCAAATGGCTTTTTTGCAGTACCACTCAAGAAAAAAGACTGGCCATGGTTTGCCTTTATATTTAAAAAACAGCAATATGTCAGCACAGGGTTACCTCAGGAATTTCAAAATTGGTTTCACCAGACAGTAAGGTCTATTCTGCAACATTTGGAAAATGATGGTTCAGTTTTACATTACACTGATGACATATAGATTCAGTCTGAAACAGTAGTACAAAAGTGTTTCATACTCTACAGTAGGCAGGGTTTAAGGTTAAAAGTGAAAAGATTCAGTTTATGACAAAAGAAGTTATGTTTCTAGGTACTATCATAAAACCGTAAGGTCTCCTTGCCCAATGTGTGTGAAAGGAATTTTACAAATGGAAAAGCCATGGACTACAGCAGACCTACATAAATTTATGGGAATCATGAATTACAACAGAGAATTTATAGAGGATTATGCAGCTGTGGCTGCTCTTCTATACAAAATGATACAGGAACAAAAGGACTCCACCTTTTTAGAGTGGAGACCTTATGAGGATGAAGCATTTTCACAAATGAAAGTAAAGTTGGCACAAGGTACAGAATTAATAGCACCCACACCAAAGTTGCCATTTGTGTTATAAGCAGCAGCCAGGATGAAAACATTACCTGTAGTATTATTACAGGAATGGCCACATGGTGGCAATAACAGAATGGAAAAAACTATGTCCAGTCGCATTCTGCAGTTGTAAAATTAGTCCAGTGGAGGTGGGCTATCACCCTGCATACAGCAGTTATTAGCCATTTACTGGGCTATAAAGCAAACTGAGTATTTGACTGTATTTTCCAGCATTATAGTACAAACACCACACCAAGTAGTAAACGCTCTGCTAGACAATTTTGAAATGACTAAAATCACAGATGGTATCAGTCAGGCAGCTTTTGCAAAATGGATGGCACTTTCCAGAAAGAAAACTGTCACCATACAGACAGGGGACAAATATTATTTGTCAAACCACATGGTATATGAAGGAAAACAACATAACTGCTTAGAAAAAATAATGTCACCTGATGTACAATTTCTGACATCTGATTTACCCACTTTAAGCTATCAGTCTTTGTGGATGGAGCACGGTTTTGGGACAATAGGCAAAAACTGGACAGGATTTGCTGTAGTTCCAGAGAATCCACAGCTGTGTTCTCCCAAACTAATCACGTTACCAGGGCATATGTCAGCTCAGAGAGCTGAACTAGAGACATTACTGTATGTGCTAAAGTATTACAACCCTGTTAACATTTTTTCGGACAGTGCTTATGCAGTAAATTCTTTAAGACTGCATATGTTCACTTGGGTAAGGTGAGGATTTGTGGACAGTGCAGGCAAACCATTATGGCATGCCGATGTATTAAAAGACATACACAAAGTAATAACAATATCAAATCAACAGGGACTGTACAGCATTTTAAAAGTAAAAGCACATCAAAAACCAACAAGTGAAACTTTCAGGTTAAATACCTTAGCTGACACATTAGCAAAACAAGCAGCACAAATGGAAAAGATCTTCTAGAATATGTGTACACTGATGTGAATGTTTGTGCCTTAAAAGAGCCAGATGAACAGTCAATAGAGGGAGATCTTATAAGTATACAAAAACAACAGGGCTTAAAAGAAGAAATTGATCAGTGCAGGCAATTGGATATACCACCAAAGGAGTATTATGCATACATTACTTCTAAACGATTACAGTTGCCATATGTGCCATTCCAGTTGACAGGACAATTGGTCAAGTTAAATCACCAAATACTGGGACATGTAGGAGCTGATAGGGTATGGTTGGTTGTGAAAGAAAAATACTGGAACCCAAGTTTAAAAAAGGTTTGCAGGCTAATTGTAGAAACATGTCTAATCTGTTTACAGGTAAATGCTAAAAGCAAAAAAACCTCAGTTAACTCAGGTACAGCCAACAGATGGGTTGTGGTATGCAGTTAAACTAGATTATGTAGGTCCTTTGCCAACAAAGGGAGGATTCAGATACCTACTAGTAGAAGTAGTGGATATTTTCTCAAAATGGGTAGAAGCAGTTCCTACCAAAACAATGGCAGCAAAAGCAACTGCAGAGGCTTTATGGAAAAATATTTTTTGACATTGGGGGTGGCAACATGTCATAGAATCAGACAGTGGTCTGCAGTTTGTTAGTGATCTCATTAAACAAATATGTAATTTGATAGGCATAAAACAAAGATTTCATGTACTATACCATCCACAATCCAATGGCATTGGAGAATGTATGAATCGGACGTTAAAAGAATATCTAAAATAGGCATGCCTGGAAAAGGGCAATACTTGGGTACAGCATTTCCCTGGTATTTTAATTGGTATTCGAGTGACACCAAATAGCAAAATGGGTATTCCCCCATATGAAATAATGACAGGTCACAAAATGCCCATACAAATACCATTTGACCCAGATATATCTAATGGTAGACCCATGCTAGAAATCAGCAGAGATCAAGAATAGTTAAAGCAGCTTACTGAGGTATGCGAAGATAATGCAAGGGAACAAGCATTCCATTTATGGAAAAAGGTGCCAGTATTACCATCTGAAGAAAACCTTCCCTGTGGAGCAAAGGTACTGGTAAAAACTTTCCAAATGGAAGGGCCATGGGATAGCAACTGGCAAGGCCCTTTTGAAGCAGTAGAATAAACTGGACTGCTAGTGTATAAAATTAAAGGAAAAAAGAAAAACAAAACAATGTTGGTACATAACTATCAGTTAAAAGTTGTTAAAACTAGTGATCAATGTAAATCTGACTAAGTGCATTCTTTTGTAGGTTCCTCACTGAGGCGGCATAATGAAATTGACATGGTTTAAAGTGCATCCTTTTGTAAATCCAGTTTAAGATGACCAAAGGCAAAATGATTTGGCAATGAAATTCCTATTTAAAGGATGGATTTTTAAAGTAATCATAGCTATCATTTAGTTATTATTGTATTGCTTAGCATTAAATTGTATTTGCAACCTGTTAGTCAAACTGCAAAGTTACACAAGAGAGAGAGAATAGAGATATGTGGAAAATGAGCAAGGTTGGTCACCATCTTTAAATACATTTTTGGCAAGACAATGTTGATATGCAAAAAGTATGAATGTTTATGATTGCTGAGTATGTAGTTTAATACAAAAAATAGCAGGGATCATGCCCCTGGTGCAGATTCCACTAGATGATTCTAATAGTTGGAGGGTATTAAGAAAGGAAACAGGAGACCAAGTTATAAATGTACAACTACATAAAGCAAGAGTACAGTTATCTGCCGTAGTACAGGGTATCACATGTTTTCAGCAAAATGGAACCATCCCGGCGGGTAACAGTAATTGTACTGAATTGATTGAAATGGTAAATTTTTATAAACACATACCACAATGTGGTGTATTTCATCATGGCTTTCCTATTTTAATACCAGCCAAGGGTCAGTTAATACTAAGTGAAACAACGGTATATCATTTTTCACAAAACACTAAAAAATGATTGTGGAACCAATGTTACGTGTTGGCGAATTAAAACAAATAAAAACGTTACATTTGTACATGATAAAACTCCTACTATGGGACAGGTAAATGGCAGCATAGTAAATAGCAGTGCTGCTTTGCCAGATGGGTTATATTACATTTGTGGTAAATATGCTTATAAATGGTTAACAAAGGGATGGGATGGTACCTGCGATATAGGATTAGTAAATACCAGCGATGCATCATGTAAAAGAGTTACGAAAAGGGAAGTATTAGAAATGCAAGAAAGATAAAAGATATACTACCTGTAATTCAAAGACCAGACAATCCAGTAAACACCCTAGATACATCAGGTATTTATCACCAAAAATCTTGATTATTTAAAATTAAAATATATCCCTCAAAGAATGTAACTGGCATCCTCTAAAGTACCTCAGTCTTGATTACGCATTTGAATTTTTTAATACTACCTTCCTGAGCATCCTTAATTACCATGCCCCCATAAGACTTTCCAGAACCAAAGCACAACCCTCCCCATGGCTACAGAAAACCACCAAGTCAGAAATGAAAAACGGATAAAGCCTGGGAGCACTGGAGCAAAACCAAAGCCCCCTCAACTAGATAGAAATTCCTAGAACTACGCAATAGAGTCAAAAAGCTAGTAAAACAGGACAAATTCCAATACTACAAGTCTGCCCTGGACTCCTCCCAACACAGCCCCAAACAATTCTGGTCCTCCATAAACTCCATCCTCCACCCAGGTAAAGTCAGTACCCCTCCTCCTAACATCCCTCGCTCCTCAGAAAATATTGCTACCTCATTCAACACACACTTCACACAAACCATACTATCACTAGCTAAACAACACAACCCCCCTCCCCTCCAACCCACACCTTCAACTAGTAATCTCCCCACTGCCTTCTCTTTTTCTCCTGTACCTACCTCCAACATAAAAAAACTCTTAACTAAACTTAAGCCCACCAAATTAGCAGCAGACAACCTCCCAAGTGAATACCTACAAATCGCAGCTGATGCTCTGGCCTACCCAGTATCCATCTTGATTAACCGATCTCTGTCAGAAAGTTACGTTCCCACACTGTGGAAAGTATCACATCTAAGTCCCCTCCACAAAGATGGACTCTCCATAGAACTAACCAATTACCTCCCCATAGCTATTCTCTCTCCAATCTCCAAAATACTAGAGAGATGCATACACTCTTAGGTCTCAGACTACCGCTTTACTAACAACCTCCTTTCCAATACTCAGCATGGTTTCCGACCAAACCATAGCACCACTGCCTTACTCTCCTTTACTAACACTATCCTTCAGCATAAAAACAATGGCTATCTCTCCTCTGCTACTATCCTAGACCTATCAAAAGCATTTGACATGGTCCCACACAAACAACTTATCTCTGTCCTCAATAACCTATCCTTCTCTCAAATAAGTCACCAACTGGTTTCAGAGTTACCTGTCTGACCAGCAACAATCCGTTGTATGGCAGAATGACATATCTCCCAAACTACCTGTCTCCATAGGGGTTCCTCAAGGATCCATCCTTGGACCCCTACTCTTCTCCGTTTTCACCAATAATCTAGCCTCTGCCACCAAACATGGCACACTCATACAATACGCAGATGACTCAACCATAATCTGCTCAGCCCAGTCCCTACCCAAACTGCAAAAAGTCACACAGGAAGTCTTTTCCTCTGTTGAAACTTGGTTATCCGATGCCCAATTAATACTCAACCCAAACAAAACTAAACCACTCATCTTCCAACCCACCAAACATACTCAAAACAACTCTCACTTTAACATCACAGCAAAAAACACCACTATATACCAAGCTAAACACACCAAATTGCTAGGAGTGGAAACAGACAAACTAAAATTTGACATTCACATATCCATGACCATAAAAAAAGTCCACAAAAAACTAGGAGCGTTATACAGAAATAAGCAACTTCTCACCAAAGCAGCAAAGATTTCAATAGCAAATTCCCACCTTATCTCCACCCTACTTTATGCCTCTCCAATATATACCACCTAAGGCAATGTGATCTAAACAAGCTAGAGACCTGCTACAACAAAATCGCCAAATTCGCCACAGGGGCATCCTACCGTAGTCACCACTCTCTCTCACTTGCTGAACTGGGCTGGCTTGAACTCCCTCACCTCCTTCAATGGTATCAACTCTCACCTTGCCCACAAACTAGTAAACCATCCACTAAATGTCACATCCCTCCAGAATCTACTCCAACCCTATTGCACCACCAGACCACTAAGATCCAGCAACAAAAATCACTTGCAGATCACTAAAGCCAATAGTGCTTCACGAGCAGAGTTATTCTCTTGCACCATAGCCAAATTATGGAACTCCCTCCCACCCACAATTACCTCCGTACCATCATGCACCCACTACAAATCTTTACTAAAAGAGCACCTAAAAACATGCTGGCTATGCCCTTGCAATTCCCACTTTAAAATCACCCACCCCATCCAACCACTACCTTTCTTTCCACTTCACTAACTACCTTGATTATAGCAAGCTCAGATGCTCATAAGCCTAGTACTTATTATACAGCAGGAATTTCTTATTGTAACATTTGTTAATGTCTGTTATGTACTTCACAGATAAGATTCTAGTTGTCTATTGATGTACTATGTTCTTCATCTGTAAATATGTTGTAAGTAATTGCTATGTTATATTGTTAATCGCTATGTAATCCAATGTAACTACTGCCTGTTTATTTTAACTGTGGAGCTTTTCTCCCAGGGACTCCGCTGAAAATGGACCTACGTCCAGTCGGACACTCCCGGTCAACAAATGTAAATAAATATATAAATAAGATGTGATTTCCAGAGCAGGTATTTTCCCATGGTATGGAGCAGCAAAAGCCATTTGGGAGTTAAAAAAAATATCCAAACTAGTTCAAGTATTGGCAAATGCCAATTTTAATGCAATCTCTGACATTACAGTCGAAATTAAACAACCAAAGAATTCCAAAGGCAGACATGTTGAGCCAAAAAATGACAGTTTTATTCTACAAAGCTTTAAGGAGATACCCTTCTTCAGTGTGTAAAAACATTTAACAAACTCGATTCAATTTATCCTAACTTAATCAAGACACATCCCATTCAAAAACTACCCCCATTAAAAAGTAATTACAACTTAAAGTCATAGTAGAAATCTGAATAAAATCACATATATTCTTTTTAAGAAAACACTTTTAAAATTCTTAATATTCTCTTTATGTAATAAGAAATGTATATCTAATAAATAAATATATTATTTTATATATATATATATATATATATATATATATACACACACACACATATATATATATATATATATATATATATATATATATATATATATATATATATATATACATATATATATATATATATATATATATATATATATATAAAACAATTATTTCAACATTTGTTGCTTCTTTTTGAGTACTGGCTTAATCCTAACCATTGTATTCAGACCAGGTTTACTATCTGTATTTAATAATGTTATCCACCTATATTCACACATATCCAAAGCATTGTTTAAATCACCACCCCTTTTATTCTTAAACACAATATCAATAACTCTAAACTAGAAATTATGTCTCTGTCCTTCCTCCTCAATATGCCTAGCAAGGGTGTTTCTAATCTTTCTTCTGTCTCTGCCCTTCCTCCTCAATATGCCTAGCATGGGTCTTTCTATTAATCTTTCTTCTTATCTCCGATTTGTGCTCAGTAATTCAATAAAATTTAATGACAGAACTGAGTTTGTTAAATGTTTTTACACACTGAAGAAGGGTATCACCCGAAAGCTTTGTGGAATAAAACTGTGATTTTTTTTTGGCTCAACATGTCCGCCTTTAGAATTCTTTGGTTGTCTAAATTTGGCTTTCTTGTGCATTCCAGCGGTTCACCTCTGTGCTGGTCCTATTTGCATTTTTGTCTCTTGAGTTTATTGGGACCAGCCTTGGGCAACGAGTCTGTTCTAAACTTTGGAATAACTTGAATAGCTGCTATGACAGGGGCCATGGCCAATACTAATACAAACATGAGTACTAGTAAAAAAAGACTATTCTTTACACTATTTTATTTTTGTTAAGAGGAATCCGCTGCTTGAACAGTTAACATTTGATTCATTTTGATGGAAGTCAGTTATTTCGCCTGCAAATCATAGCTTCTATGAAACATTGGTTAATTTAGAAAGGAAAGTGCAATCCTTTAAGAGACTGCAATGAGAACTCTTTAGTTTTTGTGCGAATCTGGAATTTGGGATTGTCCCACGAGGACGGAGAGTATTAAACATGCCATTGTATGGCAACTCATATCCTGAGCTCCTCAAAAAGTGGCAAGCACTGAACCTCAAACTAAGCACTGAATATATGAAATTAATGAACCAATTATTTGAGAAAATAGGGATTGAACTGCAGGAAGAAATTAAAAAGAATGACATAGGTTCATAGGTAGGTACTAGGCTTTTGGCCCTAGGGCCTATATAAGCCTAGCTAAAGGTACACTGGCTTTCGCCACCCAAGAAAATTATTTTTCTGTGCCATGGTCGAGCAGAGCCACAGAAGTGATCCCCGTGGTGAATTTCCCATCTCCCATCCAATCATCATGATTTTTCTTGAACAGTGCTAATGAGGAGCTTTGTTTGATATAGATAGGTAGTTTGTTCCAGAGTATGGGAAGTCTCTGGGACAGGAATCTATCCCTCCAGCATGTTCTCCATAAATAGTTTATCCTGTTTTTCCGATAACGTTGACAGCTACAGTACAATGCTAGACAGACTTCACAAGTTTGAGGAAAAGTTGATTCTGGCAAAAAAATGCCAGTTGCGTAGTGACCTGCATGACTAAGAATGAAAATATTTTCTGCTGGCCGAGGGAAGAGCAGAATGTGAAAAATAGCCAAAGGGAGAAGAAAATCTCAGTGGCTGTACCCTCGAGGTCCCTGGACAGTTTGGATACTTTTTCCATGAATGAAACAGCTTGCACATTAACTAATGAACAAGTAAAAAACACCAACAAAGTTATTAGTAATAATATACTAATAAATAATGTGATTCCTATAGACGAACACACATTGGCTAACTTTGGTAGTGGCCAAAGCACAGAAGATTTTCAGAGACATCTGATACCATTGAAACTTCTGGAAGCAGTAGATGTAAGAAACAGGACTCAATCATGGGAACACTCAAGAGGGAGATCAGAACAAAGGAAAGTGAGGATGGAGAGATGGCGGAGCAAAGGCCCACAAACGAGAAGCAAAGCGAAACATCAGGGGGACTGATAAAGATCTATCCTTTGTAGCTTAAACTTGTCTGAGGATGATATCTCATTATTAAATAAAGATTTACGCTTCATACCCTCTAATGTTGATACAGTTATGGATGCTCTACAAACCCCCTTGCTAGACATATTGAGGAGGAAGGGCAGACGCATCATTTCCAGTTTAAAGTTATTGATATTGTGAGAATGTTCATTAAGAACTTAAGTTTAAAAATAATTTTTAAGGACTCATCAGTATCTAGTGCACAGATATGTAAAAAATCAAGTTTATTTGTTCTGATTAATTGCCCAATACTTACAGCATTTTCTGAAGACTGCAAAAGGGAGATTAGAAACAGTTATGCTGTTAAAAATAAAATGAAGTATTATAATGTATCTAAACAGGAACAAGGGAGCCCTTGATAAATTAGAAAAAAAAAACACTGACGTAATTATTAAACAAGTAGATAAGCATGGGGCCATAGTAATTTTAGATAAGGAAATTACTGATAGATCTATGCTAGATTTTCTTAGTGACAACAATACATTTTCTTTGATTAATGCAGTAGATGTCTCCAAACTTATAAGTGCAATTAATATGGGAATCTATGAAATGCAGCTTAATGGGGATATTGATATTGAACTGTTCAATTATTTTACGGTTCCTTGCTCTACAATGCAAGTGACTCATGGGCTACCAAAAGTGCATAAAGATATGTACCACTCCCCAATGAGACCAACTGTCTCAGGTAGTGGGTGGATAATGGAACCCATTTCATATTATTTACAACTTGTTTCTAGTAAATACTGGTGCATGATAAAAAGTTATATAAAAGACACAGAAGCTTTTTTGAATTGTTTATATGATTGGTACAGTAATTGTAACAGCCATGATTTTTTGTTTGCAACATTAGATATAAAGTCACTCTTCGCAGTGATGCCTGTTAATATTAGTATAGAGTCTTAGTGTAATTTTTTATGCAGACAAACAAAGTTGTATGGTAGGGAAATAGAAACTTTCTGCAAGCTACTTGAATCAGTGTTAAAAAATAACGTATTTATGTTCTATGAGCAAATATATTATCAAAAAATGGGTGTCGTGATGGGGACATCCGTCGCAAATACATATGCAAATACTGTAGTGGCAGAGTGGGAAAATTTATATAAATATATATATATATATATATATATATATATATATATATATATATATATAAACTTGTCCAGAAGTATATAAAGGAAAAGATGTGTTGATGGCTTTTTTTTTTTAACATGGGATGGAATTAATGTTTAACTGCAAGCATTTGTGGATTAATTAAATTTAACAACAGACTACTTAAAGTTTACTGTTGAATGTTCTAAGAAAAGTATCACATATCTAGATATTAAATTGGAAAAAGCAGGAGATGTGATTAACACAATGGTACATAAAAAAGAAGTGCAGGCCAGTAGTTATGTACATAAGTATAGTATGTATGCCCCCCCCATGTATTTAAAAGAATAGTGAAGAGTAAGTTAAGAAGAACTAGCAACCTTAATACTAATGATGCATATTGCACTGACCAAATGCAAGAGATAATACAAGAGTTTGGAGAGCAAAGCTACAGTATGGAAATGTTGTGCCAGATGCAGAGAAAAGTTATAGGTATGAGACAAAATAAAGCTAAACTCTATTTTATGAATAGTAATAGTGATGACAATAACATTCTATGTCAGAAAAGGGTGAATAATTATATGAGATACACTACCACATATAGTAGAAAATCATGTGATGTTAAAAACATTATAGAAAAAAATTGGAGCACACTTATGACCATGTCAGAGATCAGAAAGATCACAGGCGAGGGACCACACTTTGCATATATAAATTGTTCTAACTTAAAATTTTGATCATGTTATAAAGATATGAAAAATCATAAGACAGAACGTGTAAGCAATAAAGTGGGTACTGCTCTATGTTTTAGCCATACCTGTTGCAATGATATCAATAAAAGTAATAGATTCATGCATCCCATCACAGGAAGGGAATTTGTATTTAAGAAATATGCTACGTGCAATACAATTAATGCTGTTTATTTAGTTAATTGCACGGCATGCCTTGCATTTTATGTAGGGAAATGTAATGGAAAATTTAAAGACAGAATTATTGAGCACAAATTGGAGATAAGAAGAAAGATTAATACAAACCCCCTTGTTAGGCATACTGAGGAGGAAGGGCAGAGACATCATTTCCAGTTTAGAATTATTGATATTGTGTTTAAGAATACAAAGGGTGGCAATTTAAACAAAGCTTTGGATGTGTGTGAATATAGGTGGATAACATTATTAAATGCAGATAGTAAACCTGGTCTGAATACAGTGGTTAGCATTCAGCCAGTACTAAAAAAAAAAGCAACAAATGTTGAAATAATAATTCCAGGTGATTGTGTGTGTGTGTGTGTGTGTGTGTGTGTGTGTGTGTGTGTGTATATATATATTAATTGCATGAAGAGAATATTAGGAATTTTAAAAGTGTTTTCTTAAAAAGAATATATGTGATTTTATGCAGATTTCTACTATGACTTTAAGTTGTAATTGACTTTTTAATGGGGATGTTTTTTGATTGGGCTGTGTCTTGATTAAGGTAAGATACATTGAATTGAGTTTGTTAAATGGTTTTAAACACTGAAGAAGGGTATCACCCAAAAGCTTTGGGGAAAAAACTGTGATTTTTTTTGGCTCAACATGTCTGCCTTTGGAATTCTTTGGTTGATTAGGTTTGGCTTTTTTGTGCATTCCAGTGGTTCACCTCTGTGCTGGTCCTATTTGCGTTTTTGTTTATTACAGTCAAAATGACAGTCATATGAACTATGGTTTTATGAAATTGAATGGCATTAGATTACATACTAGTGTCCCAAGGGGGTGTATGTGCACTAATAGGACAACAATGCTGTACATTTATTCCAAATAAATCAGAGACTCTCAAAACACATTTAAAGGTTATTGCACGAGTGTCTCGACATAGTAGAAGAAATTGGAATGACGAGTGGAGCAAGTGGTTTAGTTGTTTGTTTACGGGGTGTACAGGAAAAATTCTCATCTTTTTAATTGCTATTATTGTTACTATTATGCATTAAAGTTTTCTTAATAAAAGTCATTCAGCAAGTTACTGTTGTCAATTGGCATAATGAAAATATTCTACCAAACAATAATGACTTTGTCTCCTTTGTTTAAAATAAAAAGGGGGAACCGTTAGAGTGTGCTAAATATTGAATAAAGGGTTAAAGTAAACTCTGATGTAAATAAGCTAAGAGTGTGCTAAACAGTAAGTAAAGGGTTAAAATAAATTATATTATAAATAAGCTAAATAAAGCAGTGTTAGATAAACTCGGCATCCATACTGTGTAGTAACATATGTGAGCAAATAGCAAGCTTGTGGTTAAAGCCTAAGCTGAAAAAATAGGAACTTGACAGGAAAAGAAGAGGAACTTGACCAGGAAAGAAGATCTGTGTGGCAAAAACAACAGAAACTTGACCAGAAAAGAATAACTATGTGCAAAACAGCTCTTGAGAAAAAGGAAACATCTGCTTGGTGGGCCTCAACGAAACCAGTGGTGCTCCTTGTAAAATCTGTATAAAAAGACTGTTAAAAACAAGCTGTGTTAAGGTATGTAGGAACTCAGGTTCCAAGGTAAATGGAGGATGAAGGGTTGTCATCTATATCTGTATTGAGAAATAAACCTTGTACATTAAAGCTGTAGCTGTAACAATATAGTATATGTTGTCTGTTATTAAAAAAAGTTATTAGTAACTACACGTAAGTTAAAGTAGTACAGTGCTGCAAAGTATATTTTCTTATCAGCGTGCAACCTGCAAGACTCTGAGTCTTAATCAGACTTTTTCTTCCAGCAGCAGCATCATTAATTAATTTTTCAATATGTACTGGCATTCTGTAAATAATCCTTACATCCATTAATACATTAATATTTAGCGCATTATGATCAGATAAAGGACATGTAATAGTTTTAAAATAATTAACTTTATTAAGTAAATCTGCATAAATCCTATCAATTTTATTTTCTACTCCATGTACATAAGAATAATAGTGAAGAACAATGACTTGTATTCTGCTTTTAGTATTAAACTAAATTAATTACTACTAATAAATCTATTTAGTGCTTTAGCTGGTACCAGTATTTTAACTGTATTCTGTTCACTTTTATCTTTTATACTAGATATGCAGCTAAAATCATCTGCTAATATTAGACTACCCTTCCAATGGCTTACTAGTAAGTTTAAATGATCTTTAGCCACTCTTGCATCTGTTCCAGGGATCCAGTAAAAATGAGCTAATGTATAGCGTTTGCCATTATATTTAAGTATTACAAATGATCAATTTCAATAATTGGCTTAGGTCTGGGTGTCATTCAAAGGGGATCCAGATTCTATCAGCCTGGGAAGACATGGTCAGCAAACTTCACTTCTTTGCCAGAACCAGTCTGCACCTGGCACCACTAGGCTTTTGGCTGCTCTTGTCTCTCCATCGTGCCTTTTTTAGGCAAGCTCTCAAAAACAAAATTTTCTAGCCATAACAAATGCTGCTAAACGCTAGGAGCTTAAATTAAAAACTGTACACCCTGGAAGCACTTCTATCACTGGAGAATGTAGATGTCTGTGCAGTCACAGAAACTTGGTTCAAGGCCTCAGAGAGTACCCTGGCCTTGCAAGGCTACAATGCCTTCCACACCTTCAGACAGCAAAACAAACATGTGAGAAGCAAAGGAGGCAGTGTTTCTGTCTATCTTAGAGATAAATTACCTCCTAGTTAGACTGGACAACTCCATGGAGTTACTCCATGTTTGGATTACTGTGGGCAAGATCCCCATTCAAGTCATTGCTAGTTAAAGATCCCTTTCCATGGATCATGATGCACAATAGGCCTAGTTGACCAAACTGGAGTCAATCCAAATATTACCAAACACTGTGGCCATGGGAGATTTCAATTAAAGCACCATCAATTGGGAAACCTGCTCTAGTCCTAACTCACGAGTGCAAAAGTTCCTTGACTTTGTTAACTCAAATGCCCTGGAACAAATTGTTCAAACACCAACAAGAGGAACAAACATACTAGATATGGTCCTCACTAACATGATAAACAAATGCACCATCACAACTATCAAACAGTCATCAGATAAATCTGACCACAAATCAGTTGCCTTTGAAATGGCACTAACACCAGAACTCACAAAGGGCGAAGTCAAACTAACAAACTTCATCAAAGAAAACTATACCCTCCTAGGGGAAGGTATAAATGCATTTCAAGCCCCATCCCCCAGTTGGAAGTGGTAACTACACCAAAGCTTACACAAAAGCCCTGTACAACTACTTGTATAAGTGTATAGACTTGGCTGTTCAAGACAGAATCAAAGCCAGAGCCTCAAGTAAAAAAAAGCCACCCGGGTGGGCATCTACCATCAACAAACTTTATAACAAATGCAAAACGTTGCTGTCTAAGAAAACTAAGGTGAGGCCACAACAATGGAAAAACACCCTCCTCAGCCTCAACAGGCAAATAAGACATGTCAAATCCTCTTAGGGTAACTTTGAGAAAACCTTAGCAATCACAGCCAAGGATAATCATAAGGCCTTTTATAACTACATATGTAGCTTAAAAGGGTCTATATCATATGAGCGAATCACACAAATTGCGAACGCTCATAATATGGAATGTACCGGACCTCAAACTTCCTATTGTGGAGGGCTGTACTCCCCCCCCACTATATACATATTCCACCTCCGAGATTGCACTACAGTGAGGAAACAGCAAATATCCCATTCTTCACTCTACCGCGATCTCAGAAAAAGCACTTAGAGGTCAGGTACATTTGATTCGCTCATAAGATATAGACCCGCTTAAAAGGTTGGACCCAAGAATGTGCCGAACTAGTGACTAATTGTATCACACACACTGATCCTGCAGAGATAGCAAACATGTTAGTGGATAGATTTGGTGAACATTTCACTCCCTTATCCCCTCCACACGTATCACAAACCTTATCTCCAACCTCCCCTCACCCTACATATCCAAACAGCAGGTCATTAAAGCCTTGTCTAAGGCAAAAAAACACAACCTCTGTGGGACCAAATAGCATCCCAGGCTGTATTCTAAACAAACTAAAACATGATCTAGCATCACCATTAAGTACCTATTCAATCACAGCCTACCCACTGGCTTTGTTATTGCCCTCCACAAAATGGCTTAGCAACAGACCCAGGGAATTACAGACCCATAAGTCTGACCAGCCTCATCTGTAAAGCCATGGAATGTATCATCCTTGACTTCATAAAAAAGGTATAGGTGACCTTCAAACCCTGGGTCTGACCCAATTTGGTTTCGTCAAGGGCAAATCCTGCCTGTTAAACCTGATGGATTTCTTTGAAAATGTGACCAGGGCCATTGACAAGGGCAAATCTGTGCATACAGCATACCCTCAACTTGGCAAAGACCTTTAACACAATCCCACATTCAGGCATTACCAATAAACTTAGCAAACTAAATGTAAACCACTTTGTTGTAAGATGGATTGCAAACTCACTCACAAACTGGTCACACACTATCAAAGTGGGTAACTCCACATCAACCAAAAAACCTGTCATCAGCAGGGTGCCACAAGCATCAGTGCTGAGCCCCCTACTGTTTGGTATATACTTCTCAGATGTTCAGGCCAAAACTAAGGGGCTGTGGCTGGCTAAGTTTGCGGACTGCAAACTTTGTGTAATTATTGAATCCCCAAATGATGTCAGTACACTTCAGGAGGGTCTTACACAGAGCAACAACTGGGGTCTTAGTTACAGTCTCAAACTGAATGCAAAGAAATGCATCATCATTCCCTTCAGTAAAAACAATGCCCTTTCACATTATCAAATTAACAACAATAATCTATGTACCTACAAAGTGGTAAGAGATCTGGGATCACAAGTAGACTGCGACCTTACCTTTGACCACCATGTGTCTACTGTAGTAATGAAGGCTTTCTATGTAGCACACTTGATTAGCAAAGGCATCACCTACAGAGCAAGGAAGGTTATAACCCCTCTATACTTGTCACTAATCAAGCCCATAATGGAGTATAATGCCCCTTTCGGCATGTACCGTACAAAGCACCTGCAGCAATTGGACAGATCTCAGAAGTTTCTAACTAAGAAGATCAAGGAACTCCAACACATGACTTACAAAGACCCACTAAAGTCCCTGTCATGATACTCAGTATTGTATAAACTTCTTAGAGAAGACTTATGCCCAGCTTACAGAGCAATATCCTACCCAAATGTAATGAATTTGCTGCACATCCATAAATCAAATGGGACTAGAGCTACCCATTCCAGGGGCCTAAATATAGCCTGTGACTTGAAAAGATGTGCTAGAGGGATAGATATGTCTCTCAGCAACTGCCGCATCTTTGGAATAGGCTATCAATTCATGTGAAGCAGAGCACCTCTATGACACTGTTCAAAAGGAACTTGGACGAGTGTATGGGGCACTGTAAATTCTTACCAGTGATAGCACCCACAACCCTCCTGGACATGGACAGTCATTGATAAATACAATCCTGGGTATTGACTAGACTATCTATGATATTACATTGGGATGAAATGGCTAGGCTTGAAATGACCTCCGGGTCAATAGCCTATTAGTCTTCTATGATCCTATTGCTTTGGGATCATTAACAGATTCCATGAACTTAGGCATGACAGTAGATTTTCTCCAAAGTATAGAAGTTTGTCTTCTATTTTTGATAAAAGAAGTAGGTGACAACATTTCATAACCTAAGTTTTTTTAAGTGTTGTATATATCTTATCAAGTGAGTCTCTTGCAAAAATATAATATAATCTCCATTTATTTTTAGATATCTCATTAATGACTATATCATATTCAAAAGTTACAAAGTGCTTAATTCAAATTCCATTCTCCCTTCCAGGTTCAAACATACTGAAAATCTGCTTTACTTTCTATCAAAGTGGCTGTACTGATTCAGCAATATAACACTCAAATTTCAGATCTAACTTATGGAATGAGTCATTTCAGGTAGTCTTAGTGAATCTAATAACATACAATATGGAAAAAGCTTGAAAGTTCACATGAGTAAGTTTTAAATTTCAGCTTTCAGATTATTTTAAATATTTTATATGCTTTTTCTATGTAAATTATATGAGATCTTGTACATTCACATATGTAATACATATCTTTCTTATAAGCAATTTATTATTTAAATACATTTTCTGGCTTATTTTCCCTCGAATATTCAACCTTATCCTATATAGCTTATATTTCTAAAATCTCCCATTAAAGAACTATTTAATTATCTATTAGAGAGTATAGTATATATCTCTTAACTTAGTGATACTGCTCTTTTGTTAATCTTACATATTATATATTTCATTCCTTGTATATTTGCATGTTATTCATAACATGTTTATTCTTCTTATTAATTTTAGTGTTACAAACAATCTTGACTATATAAAACAAAAAGTGGCAGATAAATAAAATCAATCCCTGGAATTCATTAACACTGACACTAAGTTTACACTAAGTATACGCGGTTCTGAGTGAACAGACAACACAAGCATAACACACACATTTTTCCTCCTAATTTTAGTTTTCCTAATGATCGTCTTGCAGTTTTAAATAATGGGGATTCATAAAGTGCAGACTACGTGTACACTTAGTATAATCTTTCCGAGTGACTAGAAAACACAAAAAATGTGACAAATATGTTCTTGAATACAGATTGTGTACACTTAGTGTAAGTGTTATTGAATCTAGCCCAGTTTCTTTTAAGGAAAACCTTAATTAATTGTATCATGTAAGATAATTTAACATTAATTAATTAATTGCATTGTGTGATTTTTTAAGTATTTAAATGCTGTGTTGTACAGAGTTCCTCAGTTTGATGAAGTCTTAGTTTGAAGACAAAAGCTCTTACTGCCTGTGGATTTGCTGTTTGTGGATTAAAGAACTGATTTTATTTGCCTGCCATTTTGTTTTGTTTTATTTTAGTGAGACTGCAGCTTATTTTTTGTTATTTATAAAAGAAGTTCTGTTTGTTTACATTGTGAGCTGCTGTCTAATCGAAGCTTCATATCCTAACATTAGAATTTAATTACATGTGAAACTGACAACTCATAGGACTCAGTAGCTGCTAATTTCTTTTGTAAGTTTTTTCATTCTTTTTAATTCTTTTAACCTGCTCTAATCCATATCAAACATCTAACTTTACTTCTTACTATTAATATGTACAGTTAGAGTTAACAACACTAACTCCAGCTTTACTCCGTAGCATATTGCCTACTCCGAGGTGATCTCTGTCCAACATATAAAGCTATGTCAAACCCACATCTGTTGGACATGCTACTCCTAAAGAAATCCCAATCCCTCTGAGCTACACGCTCTAGGGACCTAAACCTTGTCACCACAATAAACAGGACATGCTGGAGGGATAGATTCCTGTCCCAGAGACTTCCCATACTCTGGAACAGTCTACCCATCTATGTCAACCAAAGTTCTTCATTAGCACTCTTCAAGAAAAATCTTGATGAGTGGATGGGAAATAGGAAATACCCACCGGGGATCACTTCTGTGTGTCTGCTTGACAGTGGCACAGGAAAATAACTTTCTTGGGTGGCGTACGCCAGGGAACCTTGTTGGCTAGGCTTACGTAGGCCCTTGGGCCGATAGCCTAGTACCTACCTATGAACTACAACATAAGCTATAAGCATTCAGCAAAATTTAAGCTAATTATATGTCAACAGTTCGATATAAATCATCATAGCTTTTGTTTTGCCAATTCTTCACTTCTACGAAAAGAAAAAAAAAATTATTTTGAGTATATTTCTCACATATATGCTTGAAAAAAAAGAGAGAAAAAGAAAAATCCTTTCTGTTTTCACAGACATCAGTGATGAACTTTGACCTAGATTTTCATCAGAACAGCTCATGGTGGGAAGAAAGGCAAGCAAGAATCCAGCATTCTAACACAACTGGAACATTCTTTTGTTCTCAATGTTTCTTTAAGCATTACTTGCTTTATAAATTATCTGTGAAAGGAATGGGCTACACAGGAGCAAACAAAATCATCAGGACTTTAATTGGCATATTACTTAAATATAACATTCAGTTAACCAAGCAATGCATATACTAAAAAAGTTAAACAAATACAATACAATTCTTAACTTGTATAGTCTTACAGTTATCAATTCTATTGCTTATAATTTAATGACATTCTCTTACAGGAAGTATTTAACATTTAGAAATACACTTATAAGTTTAGTTAAATGAAATGTATTAAGTATTTCACTGTAAATATAGCAAAGCAGTGAAACTAACCATTTATATTCCTCATCATGAAAAATGTTTAGCTTAAAATATAAATACATGCTTACATATATTTTAAAGCTTTAAGTTCAATACAAACCTTTTACTTAACTTAAAGGGTAAATCTATTATTTCAGAAAATAAAAGTCCTGCAATCAGAGAATAAAAGTCACTTGTTTTCAAGCTTTTTAATTTTAGAAGTAGTTTTCCAGGAATTCAGCTCACTCTGTCTCGAGGGATATACTGTTCCACTTCATTTCTTTAGTATTATTAAATATTTTATTGTTGTTAACAAAAGTGGGTGCCTCCTCTAGACTGTCACATAGGTTCATAGGTGTTTACTAGGCTAACGACCACAATAACCTTTTTAAGCCTAGCTAAGTATCTCAAAACTCTGATAAGTTCTAATACCCTTGAGAAGTGTAAGCATGGGCCTGGGAGATGAACCATTTACAGGTTACCTGTTTGCATTAGAGATATAGGTGTCAAACCAGGGATGAATTTCCAGTTTCCCATCCAATTGTCCAAGTTGCACTTGAATTGGGTTAGGGAGGAACTATGCTTCACATGGATGGGGAGCCTGTTCCATAGATGGGGTAGTCTCTGGGATACATACCTATCTCACCATCAGGTCCGATTTATATCACAGATCAGGTTTAATTCTTTAGAATGGGTACTTTTACTACTGTTTATTTTGTGGATATGCAGGAGGTCCATCAGAGTGGGGTCTGACAATGCCCTGTATGCTAAGCATAGATCTCCCCTCAACAGCCTGTAGGAGACCGAATACAGGGGATAGGGCCTTGAGGCGGTCTACATAGGACATATTACTTAGACCAGCTATTCTTTTAGTGAGGAGCTTCTGTGAACGTTCCAGTTGTTGGATATGCCTGGTTAGGTACATACCAAAGGGTGCATTGTACTCAATGATAGGTCTGATGAATGCTGAATACACTGGAACAATGGACTTCCTTGGACTTAGATGGCATACCTTTGTTTATATGTTGCACAACACAGAATGATTTCCTCACCACTGTAGACACGTGATAATCAAAGGCTAGATTACTGTGTGTGTCCCTAAGTCCCTGACTACTGGGTCAACTCTAAGGGGTATGTTGTTAATATGATAGTTACCAGGGATGGATGACTTCCCAAAGGATACTATTATGCATTTCTTGGCATTTAGTTTTAGTCCATGGCTCTGACACCAGTTATTTGTCCATGTCAGTCCCTCCTAGAGACCATTTGTGTCAATGTGAGATTCAATGACCGCTCCTAATTTGCAATCATATGCAAATTTAGTCAGCCAGACACCAATGACATTGGCTTTAACTTATGTGAATTAAATGCCAAAAAGAAGTGGTCCAAGGACTGATCCCTGAGAGACTCCACTTGTGACTGGCCTCGTTGTAGAGGTGGACTCCCCAACTCTAACTTCTGGGTCCCGTCTGTGAGCCAGTTGGCTATCCGCTGGGTGACATATGGGTTTGTAGCTAACCTCATGAGTTTGTCAACAATGCCCAAGTGGAGTATTGTGTCAAATGCCTTGGCTAGGTCAAGGTAGGCAGTGGGAACGATTTTGCCCTCATCCATTGCTTTGGTGACCTTTTCAAAGAAATCCACTAGGTTGAGTAGGCATGCTCTGCCCTTGACGAAACCAAACTGGGTTGGGTCCAGTGTCTGGAGGTTTACTATTTCTCTATTGATCATCTCCATGATAATTCTTTCTATGGCTTTCCATATAAGACTAGTGAGACTTAATGAGTCTGTAGTTTCCAGGGTCTGTAGATGGCACACCCTTGTGCAGAATTAGGACCGTTAACTTTCTCCATTCATGAGGCACGAAGCCTGTTTGCAGGCTACAGTAAAATAGTAATTCCAGAGGACCTGATAGGTTATGCTTCATGCTATTCAGAAGGCATCCTGGGATATTGCCTGGGCCCATTGATGCGGTGTTCTTGGTCTTAGAGAGAGCATTAAGGACCTGTTCCCCAGTGATAGTAGGGGGAGTTATATTTGATATTTCCTGAGGGAATGTTGAGGGGGAGAGAGAGGAGTAAAGTTGGAGATGAATTTATCAGTCAGGAGGTTTGCTATATCTTCTGGCTTACTATAGTTGGCTCCATTTACAATGAACTCTGCACACAAGTTTGTATTGCCTTTGAGGTTGTGGACATAGCTAAAGAATGCTTTGTGGTTGTCCTTTGCCTGGGAGGCCAAACTTACCTCATATTTGGCTTTGGTAGACTTTATTTGTCCTCTGAATTGTTTGTTTAGTTTGATGAGCATGTTTTTATCCTTCTGGGTGCTGCACCTCCTATTTTTTGCCATAATTTTCTTTCTCCTGTTATACATTCAATTGATTTTGTGATTCCACCAGGGTGGCTTGTTTTTTGAGTTAGTTCTGTACTTCTTCCTGGTGGGTACAGTTGCCTCCATGCAGCTATTAACATGCTTCTACGGGGTTTCTGTGAACAGTTTTGCATAGGCAGAAGTGTTTTCAGGGTTTATGGGGGCTTGTAATTTTGCCAGGTTCTCACTTAATAGCAGGAGGTTAGCCTTACAAAAGTTCTTGAATATTCCCAATTGAGCTGGGGGGGGGTAGGTTTTATTTTTACTTCAAAGGAGAGCATTTTGTGGTCGGACCTTACCAGGGAAGGCATTACAGTAGGGGGTGTGCAGTACTCACCCACATTAGTGAAGACCAGATCCAGTATGGTTGCACCCCTGGTTGGTGTACTGACTAACTGGTCCAAGGAGTTTCTGTTTAAAACATCCAGGATTCTCTGTGCATGTACGTTTGATGTCATATAAGATTCCCAGATAATGGTGGGGTAATTAAAGTCACCCATGATTATGGTACTGGGTTGGTTGGTTAGTGTTTCTAATATGTTTAAATAAATGGTATGAGTTTCCTGGGTCATAGAGAGGGACCTATAGCTTGCAAGGAAGTGGGATTGGATTTTACCTATGGTGATTTGAACATGGAGCAGCTCATCTGCATTGTCCTGTATGACCAGTCTTGAAGTATATTTTTGATGTAAATAGAGATGCCTCCACCTTTAGTCCCTGCCTGTTAAGTAGCTGGTCTAAATGTGTGGAAGGCATTATAACCTTGCACTATTGTGCTCTCCGCAGCTTTAAACAACATCTCAGAGACTGTACAGACATCAGCATTCTCTAGGGTAAAGAAAGCTTCCAGGGAGTGGAGTTTTTTGTTTAGGCTCCTAGCACTGAGCAGTAATACCCTTAGATTTTCATGGTTTTGATTTGCTATGTTGGAAGTGCTTTCAGTTTGGCATTGCCTAAACAAGGCACTATTTTATTTCCTTCAGAAAGAAATAATTTGATATTTGCAAGAAACACTAAAGCAGCTTTAATATTTTTTTTATGTTACTTGATCAATGGTAAACAGGATTTTCTTTTACTCATTACTTTACTGGAATAATCATTGTCAAATCTGACTAGATGTTTACCTATTCTAATAGGTGGGCTGGACCTTTTTATATATGCCTCAGGATTCAATAAATTCTGTGCAGGAATAGTGTTATTCCTGCACAGAGTGAATGGTGTCTGCTTCTGCATAGCCTTAACAGCAGAATGTCTTACATATTCATGAAAGCGCGCTAATAATAACGGCTTTGCGGACACAAACACTACTGAGTGCAGGGGGCGTGTTTTAGTAGTACTCACACATTCAACACACTCCCTGCACTCTAAAAGTGTCATATGGCACGTTCTAACTGCTTTCAGTGTCCGCAGACACTGAAAGCAGGTATTTTTATAGGAAGCAATGGAGGGGGGGGTGACAGGTACTGTCGCACCCCCCCCCCCGCATTGCCAAAGTGCCATACTGGTGGCGGCACTTTCAACATACGTCTGAACCTCTTAGAGGCACAAATCTGGACAAAAGCTAAAATGATGGGGGGCATACCTCTCAACCTCTCAGAGCAAAAAAAATGGACAAAGATGGACTGGACATGATGGAGGAACAAATAGGGACAGATATTAAATATTGCCCTTACAAACTTAGAAAGCTGATAGAGGAACAGGGTCGGTATCAACATAACATGTAGGGAAGGATTAGAAGTGTGAAACTGAAAATGTATGGCATTTTGTAATGACTTTAATCCTGATATTGCCCATACAGACTTAGACAGTTGATAGAATGACTGATAGTTAGTGCATTACCAAATATGACTTACAAGGAGTATTGATACATGTAATCAAAGTGATTTTAGTAATTTCTTATTTTTTTTCCATTCTACGATAGGTTTAAGCATAGCTGAGCAGGTTTGCACTCGATGGCTCTCTGCTCAGCACTGATTAAACATCTCATAGGAGCTAAATACAAATGTATAGCTATAATCCTTAATGTTGAGATAGCATAGTGGTTAGAGTTCTGGTTTTGCATGCAGCAGTTTACAGTTCAAGTACCAAAACAGGCCCTTCATTTTTACATGGGAAAGCATTGTTAAAATTCTTTTTTTTTATTTTAAATTATGTAGTAATTGATATTTGTTAATCAGGATAGTGTAGCTGGTTCAAAATGTTATTGTGAGTGCATATAACATGTGAAATCACCTATGTATACACAAGTGTCTCATACAGTATAGTTACACCTCAAGATAATGTAATGAAAGCACATAGAGGGACATCATGTAAAGTAAATCATATACACTTAATAATACATCAGTAATGATTAATTAAGTCATAATTCTGATATTTTATTTAAATGAAAAGTGAGCAATGGTTAGCAGTAGTCAGCTCTGCTTAGGCAGTTTAAGCATTTCTTAGATGTAAATACTAAGCAGCAGTCAGCTCAGCTAAGTGGATTTGTGCACTGTTAGGCAGTGCTCAGCAATTACCCCTTTCAGTACTGTTCAACTCCGCATAGCACATTTGCGCACCCCTTAGCTGAGCTTAGCATTTTCAAAATGGTCCAATCATGGCAAAGAGCAGGAATATGGCCTTATTTAAACCACACAGGTGGGAAACAGCCATAACCTGTTGTAGTCTGATCTCTGCAGGAACCATGTCTGGCACTGGAGAGGGAGCGTGCTTTCGGGCACAGTGCTGGGGTATTCAGGAGTCCAGGGTCATGGTTGGGCTCCTTGTAAAAAACCATGACGACAGACTGCTGCAGGGCCAGTACCAGAGCTCTCAGTAAAAAGCGGAGGCCTGGGACCATCTGGCATGCAACCTCACCAGTGCCACTGGAATCCCTGAACTGGCGAGCAGGTATGGCATCATTATACCAACCTAAAGCAGAGGAAGGGGGAGCTCTTGGCCCAGTGGATCTAAGACGCTTGGGCACGGAATGCTCCAGTAGTCTGTAAGTATGTCATCTATAGTTGTACCAAATCCTAGCCTGAGTATATGATAGACAGGTATGCATAATGTTTGTTTTCTCCCCCTACAGCTGCAGTGGAGAGGGCTAGCAATGCTGGGGCCCATGCCGACAGACTGACAAGGCTCCACCGACAGGCTGGTGAGTACAGATCTACCTTGCAGTATATAGTGAAATAAATACGAAGGAGTAAATTGTTTACTGGCAGTAGGTGTACTGTGTTCTGTGTTTAACGATTAAATAAAAGTTGTTCACACAAATATTGATCTACAGGATATGTAGTAGTAGTAAGTAGTAAAGCACTGTGTCATATAAGTAAAATAAAGACCTAAACTAGCAACTATTGTGTTTACTCTGGCATGTTGTTGTAGAAATAGAATGTGTACAGGTTCTTCACAGCAAATATGGCTTTGACAGTATGAATTAACTGAGTTTGTTCTGAGAACTAGCTATTATGCAAAACAGTGGATTGTGGAGCTGTAAAACAACATATAAATGAAATATGACATATGTTATGCACTAAGATCCGAACTCTGAATAGTAATGTCCAATATATTATAGTGTGTCCCCATCTGCATTGCCTTGTTTTAACCTTTGCTGAGATTGTATTATTTCAAAGGATTAATACACAGTACAGTAACTACCTGTCATGTAGGAATCTCAGGATTACAAGGTCAGACTATCTAACCCACAGAATATTAGGAAGAAAAATGTCAAACAAGAAACAGCAGTTTCCTAGTAGATCAGTGTGATGAGAAATTGCCTTGTCATTCATTTTAGCACACCAAGATGCGGTTCGAATCCAGGAAGTGGTACTGAGCTGTGTGCATATATACACTCAAGAAATCTTGAATATTTGTAGAAACAGTCAGATAGTGGTAACAGATATTTTCTCCACAGGTCATACAAGTAAAGAAATGTTTGTAGTAGTTGTATGAAGGGAATACCAATACACCATGTACAACTGTCCCACTGTCAAACCCCATGACTGCAAATGACAGCAGGATAGATACATACACCATGCACTCTTCCCGATATATGTCTCTCAAGTGTCACACTCTCATGGCTAGTGGTTACTGCTGCCAATCACCTTGGATACAGATAGGAATCCAGGTGATGTATGCCAGTAGCAGACTCACACAACATCAGTGCAGGGTACTCCTTCTTTGTCAAGTATGTAACCCTAACATGTACACGCCCCCTCCAGTAATGTAGCCATAGTTCTCCCAGTCTGCCCCATACCATTACCGGTTGACAGTCTAATAGGTGTGTATGTGCTACAGAAGGTATGGACAATAGGTAGATGTAAAGTGTGGGCAGATCTGTAGAGTATTGAGCAGTAAAGTTGTGAAAAATAGAAGCCTATACAGTTATTAATGGACTGTTTTCTCTCCCCCACCCCTCATCTGCATTAATTATTATTATTCATATACGACGGGTATGTTGTTCTCAAAACCTGTTCTTGGGACATGTGTTCTATTATTGTTCATATATTTAATTGGTTGCATATTAACATACCTTGTTCAAATACCATTATTAGTGGCCTGTTGCCGTCAATGTAACTTACATGCTTTTAAAATGCTTACTGTTGTTCCATTTGTAAATGTGCTCTGTTTGATATGCAACTGTTTCAAATCTGTTGGTTTGGGTTAACTGGAACACCCACACATGCTGTTATAACTAATTTTGAAATGTTTTGTTCATGACAAACCAATACATCTTGGAAAACCACAACACCATAGCACATTTGGTAAGGCAGATCTCGGTGAATCCACTTGTCCTACCTTATCTGGCCATGGCACTGGACCCCAGCACATCTGGGACCCAACCTGGAGCATCCTCTCCACTGGTCCTGCACCACCTTTGGGTGGAACTGCCTAAGGGGATGGGACCATCCCCCCTGGGTGCGGGCACAGAGAGGAGCCTGTCACCCACATGCTGCACAGCATCATCCTCTCCGAGTTGGATGGATGGCTGCTCCAGATGGAGGGCCACCTGGTGTACCTGGAGGGGCAGGCTGCCCCTGTTGCCCTGCCCCCAGCACAGCCACCTTTGGGGCCATAAAGGTGCAGTGGTGACTGCTCATGGGTGGGGATCTCAGTCCCACTGTATCCATTTGGGGGCTCATGGGCCTCTGATTCCCTACCACGACCACGCTCCCTGTCCAAGGTGTTTTCCCCCTCATGTGTCATATTACTGCCTCTGTCTGCTGTCTTGTCTGTCTGTAAATGCAACCTATCCTACCAAACCTACCTCTCCTAACATACCTACAGCCCTTCCCCAACATCCTACTTCCACCTTAAAAAAAAGGGGGCATCTCTCCCACAAAAAAAAAATCATTGCCGCATACATAGCTTTACATTTTGCCTCCATGTCCAGTGATGTAAAACAATCTACAACCAAATTACTCTACAAATGGATGTTGCCATCACCTCCCCCAGTGGGGTGTAAAGCTGTAAATTCCAAATTTTTCACATCAGTCACAGCTGTTGCTGCAGAAGAAATGTAGAGCTACGGTCCTTTCTTACACCTGTCCTGCACATCCCTATCCACTTTTCCTAATATTTTACCTCCTGATTGCCCCATTTCACCACTTTCCTATCACCCTTTTTTACTTTTCTTTATTTAAAATTAGCGCTGGTGTAAGCGGGAGTAAGTGTCGCTAAGAGAAGCTAAGAGGATGTAAGCATCTCAGCATCACTTAGCTTTGCGCAAAACTGCACAAATCCACTTACAACTGCTTTAAAGTGCTTTAAACACTCTGTCTCCATGAGCCCTTGATCTGCCCAGCAACAAAATAATCAGCCCTGCTAAGTCTCAAACCCAAGACCTTGTGCACTATAACCACAGCAATGCACCACTACTATGCTACTTAGAGGCAATCTGTGCTTGACTTACAAAGTCATGTCTGACCCAGATCTGTTAGAAATGCTACATCTAAAGAAATCCCAATCCATCTGCACTACATGCTCCAGAGACTTCTATCTCATTACCACAATCAAAAGAATGTGCTGGAGGGACAGGTTCATAACACAGAGACTGCCTATGCTATGGAATAGACTTAATATCCATGTCAAACAGAGCACCTCACTGGCCCTCTTCAAGAGGGATCTTGATGAGTGGATGGGAAATAGAAAATTCACCCTGGGGATCACTCCACTGGCTCTACTCAACAGAGGCACTGAAAACTAAGGTCGGGAGGCACGATGCCAGGGTAATCCTATGGGCTAGGCTTGTCAATGCTCCAGGGCCATTAGTCTAGAACACACCTATGAACAATCTGAGCTGTGAGGATTTGTAATGCTTTTACAAACATATCATGCATTATGGTCTTTTAACATTAATGAAAAAAAGTAATCACTAACAAGTCTTGAACCCAAGATCCTGTGCACTACAATCACAGCAACATACCTCTACACCATCTCAGCTGTGAGAATTTGTGATGCTTTTCACACATATCATGCATTACAGTCATCTAACATAAGGAAAAAATATACATTCTTGGCAAGCCTTAAATTCAGGACCCTGAGCACTCCAGTCACAGCAGCTACCACTACTCCACAGGAGCTGTGAGAATTAGAAATGCTTCAGCAAATATATCATGCAGGATGGTCATCCAACATCAGGTAAAAACCTGTGGAATTAGTTCTGTTTTTTATATATATAGAAATATATATATATATTTATATATACAGAAATATATAAATATATATATATATATATATATATATATATATATACACAAAATATATAAATATATATATATATATATATATATATATATATCTATATCTATCTATCTATATCTATATCTATCTATCTATATCTATCTATATATATATATCTATATATCTATATCTATATATCTATATATATATATATATATATATATATAATTTATATATATATATATATATTTATATCTATTTATATATATATATATCTATATATATATCTATATATATATATATATATATATATACACATATTTACATATACACACACACACACACACACACACACACACACACACACACACACACACACACACACACACACACACACACACACACACACACACACACACACACACACACAGCCTCTTACTGCAAGACATCTGCAAAAACCCTGACAATGTGGGGGGATAAAAGGTATGGCTGTTATAAGCTTAGAGAGTATCACAGTTTGTTTTAACATATATTTTCTGATAGATTTCAGGTCTGAAACACATGAATGTCATCATTTAGTGATGTCAATGTTCACATCATCCCAGTGATTTGTCAGAAACCCACAACTGTTATGGGGAACAGACCAATAATATGAGCCATGCGTCTGGACAGAAATCTGGACAGTGGAGAGGTATGACTGCAGTCATGTAACAGAAGGGAAAAACACTGAGAGATGCCAATCATTTCACCAAGCACCTTCTGAACTTCAGTCAGACCAACACAACACTACCCCAAATCAGCTCGGGGGAATTCTCATGCATTTGGAAATATATCATGCACTACAGGGATGTAACTGTAGGGAAAAGCAGACATCAGTGAGAAATTCTCCACCCCCAACCACTTGCACCACTGTCACAGCAACATACCAGTACCCCAACTGAACTCTAGTGTATAACGACTGTTTGAACAAACATATCCTGACTGCCAGTCACACACTATACCTACATATACTGCCCCAAGTCACAGTGTACTGGGAATCATGAGGTGTTACAGGACATTTCTCAGTCCACCTCTACAAACATGTATAGATGATAGACCACCAGTGGCTGTAGCAGCATGCACAGTCAGATAGAAAAGGATCTATGACACTCGCATCTTCCCCTCTCCCTACGCATCCCAAAAAACATTTACACACTACACTTCTACACAATCTCAACAGTCTAGTAACAATGGCCAAACATACCTAAGTCTCAACTGTACAGATTTCCACAAAATGTCCAGGGTGTAGGAACATATTTATGGCCACTGCCTTGTAACATTTCTGGGAGTCTGCTAAATCACTGGGATATCAGGAGTGAGGTCACTAAATAATGATATACCATACCTCTGAACCTCTTACTGCAAGACATCTGGACAAAGCCTGACACACCTGGGGGACAGGGGGCTGAAAAGAGTGACATATCTTATGTAATGGTTTTGCAAACTGAAACAGTTGCTGGTGTTACATGGTTTGTTGTAATACAACTTTCCTAAAGAATATGAAATCTGAAACACAAATGGATGTCAACATTTAGTGACTTCAATCATCATATTATCCTACTGATTTCTCAAAAATAGAAACTGTCTGAGGAACAAACCAAACATAAGAGGCAAACCTCTGGGCATTCTCTGGAAACCTGGACAGTTGAGAGGTATGTCATAGACATATCACTGTCAGATGTCAAGTCATGCAGAAAATGCATGTCTAGACAAATCCTGTTCATCTAGGAATCTTCTAAGTGTATAACAGCAATATTTACTTACAATCTGTACCTAATTCTGGAACTCTGTCCCCCATTTTGTTGGGCTTTCTCCACATTTCTTGTTCTAAGGGGCATTTCCACCTACCTTCTGTGAAGCTGTAGCCGGACACCTCCATAATGTCCTCCTCACAGGCAATGAAAAGTGGCAAGGCCTACATGAAGGACCTAATTATAGCACTGTGTTGCTATGGTATTGGCTAATGGAAAGACAATACAGCTGTTCTGGATACAGTTAGCAAGTGGGAGACACCAACTGGTGCACAGGCCATCACCTGCTCATGTGCATTACCTACAAAAGGCTAGTTGCTGCCTATGCAAAACAGGTCTGAACCTTTCTACACAAAGACAGACTATGACTACACAAACCTAAACATTTGCATTATTCTGAGAAACTCCAGCACCATAACAGGTATGTCAATCAAGTAAGCATGTAATGGAATGCAGAAGGGGGGAAGCAATAATGTGAAATAGGCAGTTAAACAATAGGTCTCAACAACACTTGCTGGACTCAACATCTTTCTGTCCAGCACCTATGGTCATTCCTGCTGGCCCTGTCTGCAGTGACATAGATCACAGCTCTGGCCCCTGAGTCACCCCAGCAAAGGTCAGCTCACATATGACTACTACTAGAATGTCTGTTGTCCAATACTGACTGTGTGACTGCTAGGCCAGCTACCTGGGATGTTGTAAATATTCATATGTCACTTGTGAATGCTACTATGATACACATGCTGGTCTTACAAATGTAAGGGACTTATATAGGGTATGTGCATAGTAAACAACTGCCGCAGAAGTGTGTGTTGAACTGTATGTTATATACCAAGCCCATACCTTTCAACTGTTGAGAGTTTTGCAGACTGACCACATGTTTGCCTCATATATGTAGTCAATGCCTCCTACAGCTGTGTTTTCTCTGGCAAATCATTGGCAACCCAACAGACTGAAGTCATAACATAATAGCATACATTTGAATGTCAGATGTCATATCCTTCAGAGTATTCCTGTGAATGCAAAACCGTCTTTGCTAGCAACTAAGTGTGTTACAGCTAGATGTATAAAGCATCATTATTTTCTGGCCTTTGCCCCCCATTGATGTGTGCCTTTGTCCAAATGTCTTGCTCTAACAGGAGTTAGGAGTCTTAGCATGAAACTAATGCCACTGCAAGCGTACCTTGTCCTGGAGGATGCTGAAATTTCTGCAGTCACTGAAACCTGGTTTGAAGCTGTGGAGAGCACACATGGAGGGCCGCAAAGCCAAAGGAGGTGGAGTTTTAAACTTCATCATACACATGCACATCTCCAGGCTAGTCAAACAGTATGACGCATGGGAGACATCTCAAGTGCAGTTAACTGTTGACAAAACACCTATTCAAATCATAGCTAGCTACAGACCTCCAACCAAGACCTAGGAACCCACTACACCTACCTGGACTTGCATGAATCTGTCAAGATTCAAAGAATCAACCCTCTACCCTGGTCCTGGGTGACTAACTACCCAATCATAGTGTGCATGACCTATTCTACCTGAAAATGAATGCACAGAGATTCCTCAGCATTGTCAATGCCAATGCATTGAATCAGCTGGTCCACACCCCTACAACAGGTAGAAATATCCTGTACCTGGTCCTAACTAACATGAGTAGCCACTGTAGCACTCCTACAGTGACATCCTCCTTGGTAGGATCTGACCAAATAGCCATTACTTTTGATGTCACCACTTGCCCTGCTCCCCCCTTGTCAGGGTCAAACAAAAACACTTTCCAAAATTGACTATAAATCTCCTCAGAGCAGGTATAAGTAGCTTTACAGCCACCATCCAGTGAGTTGGAACTAGCAGTAGTGTCCAAGCCTATACCACAATACTATGTGAGCACCTACATACCTGTATGGAATTAGCAATATCTGATGGGTCAAAATCATCTCCCTCAAGGTTGGGTAAACCTATGTGGTGGACAGCAGCAATACACAAATTCCATAATAGGTGGAAATAATTGCTGGACTGGGCCAAGAAGGAGCAGGGGCCAAATTGGAAGCAATGTCACCTTTGTCTGAATAAGCAAATAAGGTCACAGGTGAATTACCTTAAGGCTAACTCTGAGTGCAAACTGGACACATCCACCAAGGCCAATCACAAGGCCTTCCTCACATGTCTGCAAACTCAGCGGCAACACCCAAATCTGTTCCGTAGTGGTGGTCAACTACACCACATACACATACAGCATAGATATAGCCAACCTGCTGCAGACAGTTTCAGTGTAAAAATCACCCCCGTCCCCCATCAGTACACATGGACATGCACAGCACCTGCCTCCCTCCCCTCATCATCAGGAAGCATGTCCATAATGCCCTCTCAAAAGCAACAAACTAAAGTCCCCATGGGGCCTGATACCATCCCTGGCTGCATCCTACTTAAACACAAGCATGAGCTCTCAGCTCCATTACACATTGTAGTCAACTAAAGCCTGAGCACCAGTGTCATCCCATCTGTACAGGGGACAGCCACTGTCATCCCTCTACATGAAGGTGGAGCAATCCACTGACCCAGACAATTATATGCACATCAGCCTAACTAGCCTAATCTGCAAGGGCATGGAAGGGATTATCAAGGATCTTATAAACAGTGAAATTGGCAACTTCAAAATGCTTGAGCCCACACAGTGTGGTATTGTCAAAGGGACATCAGGCCTGTTAAACCTGGTCAACTTCTTTGAAGCGGTAAACAAACACAAGGATGAGGGGAAGATGGTGCACACTGCCTACCTTCACCTAGTTCAAACATCAGACAACAATCCCCAGTCAGCCATGATACATAAGCCTATACAGCTAGGCATCAACCTGTATGTTACCAGATGGGTAGCTAACTGGCTCAATGATAGTACCCACTTGGTCAAAGTAGTGGAAGCCACCTCTAGTAGCAGACCCATACAGAGTGGTGTACCCCAATGATCAGTCTGGGAGCCTGTACTGTTTGAGATGTATGTTTCTGAGGTACAAGACAAACAGTGGTCTGTGGCTGACCAAGTGTACAGATGACTGCAAGCTGGCCACTTGTCTTACATTCCCCTACTGATGTGAGCATCCCCCAAGAGGCCCTTACCCAGGATTAATGACTGGTGCCAGAAGCATTGCCTCCAACTGAATGCCAGGAGATGCATCATTTTCCCTGTTGTGCTAGAGGTCATCCACACTAATTATGACATTGATAATAATGTACCGAGCATGTACTCAGGTGTGAGGTGACTTGTGCACCAAGGCTGATAGCAACCTGTCAGTTTCCCACCACGTTGGCACCATTGTACAGAAGGCTAATGGCCCACCTCACAAATACGGGTATGTCATTCAAGAACCAGGTGGCCACAACATCCCTGTACACCACCCTTATCAGATGTAGTACCGAGTACAATGGCTCCTTTGCCATGTACCTTGCAAAGCAAATGCAGCAGTTGCAGAGACCACGGAGGTTCCTGACCAGGCAAATCTAGGGTCTGCAACACCTATCCTATACAGATAGGCTGAAAGCCCTGTCCTTGTACTCAGTCTCATACAGACTGATCATGGTCAACCTGTGTCTGGCATACAAGGCCATTTCCAAACCAGTCTTGATGGTGTTTCTGCATATCCATAAGACAAACCCCACTCAAGCAACCCACATGCAAAGACCTCACCTGGTCTGTGACATGAATAGTACTTGTCAGCAGGATAGTTCAGTGTCCCACACAATACACTATTACATAGGTATTGCATGTGCCACAAAGCTTACAGGGCTGGGACTGTCCAAAGCTACTTCTAAGGGAAATTACATCAGCAGGACTGCTAAAGTAGGGCACTGGGTGGGAATGGCCTAAATCTGCTTCACATACAAACACACACACACACACACACACACACACACACACACACACACACACACACACACACACACACACACACACACACAAGGATTGAGATTAGAACCCTTTCCTATATTATTTCTACTATAGTGTTATGCAGTTATCGCACACGCTACATAGCTTATAGGGCTGACTGGGTGGGAATGGCCTAAAACTGTTACACCTACAAACACCCATGCACACTTACATTTGCCAGGACTGAGATTAGAAACCCTACCTATCTAGTTATTTGTATTATAGTGTTACGCAGTTATTACACATGCTACAGAGTTTATAGGGCTGACAAGTGTCCAACGGTACTTCTAAGGTGACTGACATCAGCAAGACTGCTAAAGTCATGCACTGGGAATTGTACTGGGTGGGAATGGCCTAAAACTGTTTCACCTACAAACACACACATACATTTGTTAGGACTGGGATTAGAATCCCTACCTATCTACTTATTTGTACTATAGTGTTACACAGCTATCGGATGTGCGACAGAGTTTATAGGGCTGATAAGTGTCTAAAGGTACTTCTAAGGTGAATGACATCAGCAGAACTTGTGAAGTAGGGCAATGGGAAGTGTACTAAGTGGGAACAGCCTCTTAATACTTAAACCTACAGACAGACACAGACACACACAGACAGGCAGGTGATGTGATATTACAACCCCCACCTCAGTACTATTACACAATGGAGCTCACCTTCATGCTGGCACGTGTGACTGGTTACAACCAGTATGCCACTGTCCGCAGCAGGACATCACTCTATGCATTCAGGGTATCCCTGTGTATGACTCACTCTCTGTGTGTGTCTCCCTGTGTCTCTCTCTCTCTATCACTGTCTGTCCCTCTCTTCCCCACATCTAAGTTTGTGTATGCTTGGCATATTGTTATATGTTGCTCATATATATGTCTGTGTATCACATGCAACAGATGCAGATATATCAGATATGGGCCACCTACAGATAGCTGAGGGCAATCCTGGCTGATGGGTGTGTGTAGAGACAGTTAAGGTGTACGCAGCTGTCTGTATGCAGAGACATATATGCACAATACAGTGATATAGCCTGATGTAGGTTCTGACATGGGCTGTGACTAAGTGTAGGAGCATGCCCAGTATGACCTTCTATAGTAAGAGTAGGACTCCATTCCAGACATAGTTGTACTTCGGTCCAGGGTTTTGTGTGCTACGGCCATACCTCTCAAAAGTAAACAGGAAGTTGCTAGAGGCACAGAGTTTGTTTTAGCAGACATTTTCTGACATATCTGACATCTGACACTGAAATGTAGTGTCATTACATAGTAACAGATTATCACAGTGCTTTAACAGAGAAATACAGGATGTATGATGCACAGACCAATATTATGAGCCAAACTATCGACATTCTTGCCCAATCCGGCCAGTTGAGAGGTATGGCTACAGACGACTGACTGATGAAACTGTGTAAACAGTCCAGCAACTTGGTGATATACTGTCTGGGGATATCCTGCTTGTGTGGTATTCTTCTTACCTGAAAATCATATCCTGGTGTGGGCATACCTCTCAATTATACAGTTTTTTGCAGATTATCCAGATGTTTGTCTTGAAGTTTTGTCTAGTCTCCATAAACTTGTGTTTTTATGGCAAGTTAGTTGCAAATAATTGAAGGCTGATGTTACAAAATAATGACAGACATTAGTGTTTTAGACTTCATAACCGTCACACAATTCCTGCTAATGCAAAACCCACTATTCTACTTTCTCAGTTTGTAAGAGCAATATTTACAATACGTGCCTATCATTGGGCCTTTGTCCCACTTTTATTTAAGGCCTTGTCCAGATGTTTTGCTGTCAGAGGTTGAGAGGTATGGGCATGGGTACAGCATGCATTCTACTGATCAGAAATGTCCACTATATGTGTGGTATATGCCACATAGCACTGTGTCTTCCAGGTATGTCAGCAGCAGAGCAGTACAGATTAAATGTGGTGAACCACTGACAGACAGTTGTGCATAGGTTGATATGACATTAGTAGGCTATTGGCCCTGATGCCCTTATAACCCACACAGAAGAGAGTGTAGCCCATCTTAAGACATGTCATCACCCAGAGCCCCTGTCCAGTAGGGACACAGGTGGAATCACAGGACTGTGTTTTCTGTTTCCCATGCACTTATACAGGGAGCACATTACTAGGGGAATTGAGGCACTTGGCTTGATGTGGACAGGGAGTGTATTCCACAGATTGGAGTGAATGTGGGACACAAGTGGATCACTAGTGATATCTGCATTGCTTACTGTACTTATTTCCTTGTTTCACTTGAAAGAAAGTTACTGTTTGTCGTTTATCGTTTTTGCATTTAAGTTACCTGGCACTTGCTCACTAAGTCAGCACTAAAAAATTAAAAGCACTACACCCTCACAAACTCCCCTTGAGTACCTTGTTTCCCATTGGCCCTTTTTTCAATTATAAAGGAATATAAAGGAATTCCCAATACTATTCTAGCATGTCCAAAGGTCAGTTGTCAATCTCCTCTCCGGTCCAGCTGGTGAATCTGGGAATCTTGAGGCAATGTTACAACTGCCTCATGTACACAGACAACCCTCTCCTCCTCCCAACAAATTCCAACACATGTGAGAGATGCAACCATATAGCCAAACTGGAGGCTAAGCTCTCTCAACTCAGTATTGGCGTAACCAGTCAGGAGGAGAAGGAAACCACACTCACTACAATTCCAGTCTCACATAGACCTACCACGACAGCAAACCAAACACAAACACACAAAAACATACTCGGAGGCTCTAAATAAAAATCTGCCTAAGCAGCAGAGACCTCCAAAGCAGACACCCAAGCAACTGCTACCCCAAAACAAAACACGTGTAACACATAGCTCACAAAGCCAGTGTGCCAAACAGTCACAGCCCTTAAGGCTAAACAACACACCTGATACACTTGTAATAGGTGACCCTATCGTCAGGCACACTGACGTCCCACTCACCAGGATGAACAAGGAGAAGGTCACTGTGAGCTGCCTGTTGGGCGCTAAGATCTGCCACATAACACAAGCACTCAGGTCACTCCAAGGCAAGTGCAAATATGACTTGTCCATGCTGGTGTGAATGACCTGAGACGTACCTCCCTGGACTACATGAAAAGAGACATAGAGGAGCTCTCTGAGCATGTAGCCCAGGCTGGTATGACCCTGACCTTGAGTAGCATCTTACCCTCACCAAGAATGATGCCACAATATGAAGACAAGATGATCAATTTCAACAATTGGCTTAAGTATTGGTGTCATTCAAAGGGGATCCAATGCCTGTCAGCCTGGGATGACATGCTCGACAAGCCACGATGCTCGCCACGGACGGCTTGCACCTGTCACCCTGGGCTTTGGATATTGGCAAAGGCTCTTCCTACCCCATAGTGCCTTTTTAGGCAAGGCTCAAAAGACAAACCCATCTCCATAGGTATCACAAGGGATAAGAAACTAAGAGTAATGCTACTCAACGCCAGAAGTCTAAACCTCAAGATGCACACACTCGAAACTCTCCTTAGCATGGAGAACATCGATATCTGTGCAGTAACAGAAACCTGGTTCAAGGCTCCCGAGAGCACCCCAGCACTACCAGGTTATACCTCATACCATGCTTTTCGGCCCCAAAACTTGGGCCGAACCACAAGGAGGGGAGTATCAATATTCGTCAAAGATACCCACACCTCCAGGTTGGTGGCACAGCACGAAGCATCAGAGACTATCCATGTGCAACTAACAGTGGGTAAAACTGCCTTCCAGTTTATGGCCTGCTACAGACCACCCTCCCAAATCCAGGAACCCCACTCGGCCTTCCTGAGAACACTGGAAAATATGAAGGTCTCTCCAAACACCATTAAATTGGGCGACTTCAACTACCCAAACATAGACTGGGAGCATTACTGTAGCTCCAACACCCTAGCCCAAAGGTTCCTAGAATTTATAAACTCAAATGCTATGGAACAACTTGTTACCACTCCCACAAGAGAGGAAAACATACTGGACCTGATCATCACCAACATGGGGACTCTATGCTCCAGACCAGAAGTGTATCCCTCACTGGTAAGATCAAACCATAAACTAATCTCACTGGATATTCACATCCCCACCCCCTGCCCAGAAAACCACAGTGAAAAACTTCTCTAAAGCAAATTTCACACTCCTCAAAACCGAGGTGGAATCCTTCAAAGCCCCCGGGCCTGTGGAAAATACGGCCCAGACCGCAGAATCCTTTATAAATGCATTCTATGAACACCTTCAGGAATGCATGGATCATGCAATCCCAAATAAAACCAAGACCCAATCCTCCAAAGGCAGACGTCCTGTCTGGTGGACCCCAGCCATAAACAAACTATACAATAGAAGGAGGAAGCTACTACATGATAGAGCAAAATCCCAAAAAGGGAAGGCATCTCTGATCAGTATTAGCAAAAAACTACAGGCACTCGTCTAAGGCCAGCTTCTAGAGAAAAATTGCACAGGACACTAAGGATAATCACAAGGCTTTCTTTAGTTATGTTAGGAACCTGGGTGGGAATTCCCAGATATGCTCAGAATTAGTCCAAAATGACAAAAAATACACCGAACCCACAGACATTGCCAACATCCTAGCTGACAGGTTCAGCGCAAACTCCCCCCTCTCTCCCCACCAAAAGGGCAAATATCTATCCCAGCAGAGTGCTGCCTCCCTGACATCTCAGATGCTCAGGTAAGAGTCGCCCTCTCCAAAGCAAAAAACACAGCATCAATGGGTTCAGACAGTGTCCCGGGCTGCGTCCTACATGAACTCCAAGAAGAGCTAAACCCAAACATAAAACTACTGTTCAATCTCAGCCTTACTACAGGATATGTACCCAAAGAGTGGCGTACAGCAACAGTGGTCCCTCTACACAAAGATGGTGCCTCAACGGATCCTGGAAACTATCGCCCCATAAGCCTGACTAGCTTGGTCTGCAAAGCTACGGAAAGGATCATCATGGACCTCATAAATAAAGATATTGGGGACCTACAGACACTGGATCCTACCCAGCTTGGCTTTGTTAAGGGCAGATCCTGCCTCTTAAACCTGGTCGATTTCTTTGAAACAGTCACCAAGGCCATTGACGAGGGGAAGGTGGTCCACACAGCCTACCTGGACCTCGCAAAAGCCTTCGATACAATACCCCACTCGGGCATTATAGATAAGCTCACAAGCTTAAATATAAACCCCTATGTCACTAGATGGGTTGCAAACTGGCTCAAGGACAGAACCCACATGGTGGCTCAAGGACAGAACCCACATGGTTAGAATTACTGGAGCCATGTCAGACTCCAAACCAGTTACAAGTGGCGTCCCACAAGGTTCAGTCCTGAGACCTCTCTTGTTTGGTATATATTTCTCGGAGGTACAGGCCAACACGGAAGGACTGTGGCTGACCAAGTTCGCAGATGACTGCAAACTGGGCGTCATAATCTACTCTCCAGCCAACACAAGCATCCTCCAAAAAGGCCTCACAGAAACAGACAACTGGTGCCAGAGCCACGGCCTCAAGTTAAACGCCAAAAAGTGTATAGTCATCCCCTCTGGCAAAAACAAGGTGCCCACAAATTACCACATAGGTGGTAATCCATTAAGTACAGAAGAAGTAATTAGGGACCTGGGGACCCAAGTTGATAGCAATCTCTCATTTGACAACCACGTGGCCAAAGTGGTTAGAAAAACATTTTATATAGCCCACCTAATCATGAAGGGATTCACATCTAGATCAGGGGAGGTCATCGTGCCTCTTTACTCATCCCTCATCAGGCCCATAATTGAGTACAATGCCCCTTTTGGGATGTACTTTACCAGACACCTGCAGCAACTGGAAAGACCCCAAACGTACCTCACCAAGAGGATCAAAGGGCTCAAACAGATGCCATATGCTGCCCGGTTAAAGAAACTCCAGCTCTCCTCAGTGGCATACCGCCTGCTCAGAGGCGATCTGTGCCTGACGTATAAAGCCATGTCCAACCCAGAATTAATGGACATGCTGCACCTCAGAAAATCCAAATCCCATCGAGCTACATGCTCGAGAGACATGAACCTCAGCACTGAAAATAGGACATGCTGGAGGGACAGATTCATAACCCAGAGGCTCCCTTCACTCTGGAATAAAATCCCAGTCCAGGTTAGGCAGAGTCCCTCATTGACTCTCTTCAAGAGGAATCTTGATGAGTGGATGGGAGATCGTAGGTTTACCCTGGGTATCACTTCTGTGTCACTGTTAGACAGAGGGACAGTATACTAACCTCGAAAAAGAGCATAGCAAAATTAATTTAAAATGGGTGGCGAAAGCCAAACACACTCTGGCTAGGCTTATAAATGCCCTAGGGCAAATAGCCTAGTATGAACCTATGAACCTATATCTGTTACACCAGCAAGCCGTACTGATATCACAGACCAGGCTGATGCTACGCCTACAGGTTGATTATGTGGGTCTTGACTTCCAGATGTGCAACAGTCCCATCAAGGCAGGATATGGATTGCTTTGTATGCCAGACAGAAGTCACCTCTGCAGAGTCTGTATGGCATGGAGTAGAGGGACAGTGCTGTTGGCCTTTCTGTGTAGGGTAGGTGTTTGTGGTCCTGCATTCTCCCGGTGGGGAACCTCTGTGGTCTCTCCAGCTGCTGCATGTGCTTTGTAAGGTACATGTCAAAGGGGGCATTGAGGACAATAATTGGCCTCATAAGGTTAGCATACATGGCTCTTATGACCTCTTTGTCCCTGGATGGGATACCCTTACATTTGAGTTGTCCCATCTATGAAGCTTTCTGTACAAAGGAAGCAACATGGTGCTCAGACATCAGGTTGCTATCAACCTGGGTGGCCAACTGCCTCACTATTGATTGTGTATGTAGGACATTGTTGTAACTGTTATACTATGTGGGGACATCAGTCTCCCTGGAGGGGATGATGATGCATTGGCAGGCATTCAGCTTGAGGCCACACATCAGGTATTTGTTTTGGTGAGACCCTCTTGTAGGACATCCACATCACTTTGGGTACTGATGAGTGTTCCCAGCTTGCAGTCATCTGCCAACTTGGTCAGCCATGGGTCAGTGTTTTTGGCCTGCACCTCATGAAGTATTTCCCATATACCAGAGGCCCCAAGACCGATCCCTGGGGTATGCCACTCATTATGGGTGTACTGTTTGAGCTACTCCTATTATGATTATGTAGGTTCTATCAATGAACTAGTTTGATACCCATCTGGTAACATATGGTTTGCTGCCTAGCTGACAGAGTTCATATACTATGGGCAAGTGGGGGATGGTGTGTAAGGCTTCGGCCAGGTCACGGTGGCCAGAGTGCACCATCTTTCCTTCATCCATGCTTTTGCTAGCTGCCGCAGAGAAGTCATTCAGAGTTCAGTGACATACCTCCCTTGAGGATGGCAGACTGTGTAGGGTAATGTATTTGGATTTTGCCAATGTCCCTGTTAATATGAGCCATGATAATCCATTACATGGCCTTGAGATCAGGCTAGTTAGGCTGATGGCTATTTCATTTCCTGGATTGGTAAACACTCCATCTTGGTGTAAAGCAGGGGTGTCCAACCTTTTGGCTTGCTGGGGCCGCATTGAGTGAACAGAAATGGTCTTGGGGCCGCATATAAAATATATCATATAGTTAACTATTTCATTGCTCAGGAATACCACAGTCGACCTCCTGGCTGTACTGCAGGTGCATTTGAACAATGAATAAATGTAATAAATGCCTAATATTTGCCTTAAAATTCTAATTCTAATTCTCCAATCTAACAGTTAACTCTAACATCTTAGTTAATATATATGTATATATATATATATATATATATATATATATATATATATATATATATTTTTTTTTTTTTACAAATAAACAGATATTCACTACAGCACTAGCATTTCTCACTGGGAAAACCATTCCAGCAGTCCAACTATGTAAAATGTCAACATCAGCAGTCCTACAATACTATAATCCACAAAAATAACCCAACAAATTTGCAGTAAAGTAAAGAATTCACATTACTGACTTATTAAAACAATTCTGAATAAGCTACAAGAGGGTCTCACCCAAACAAATAACTGGTGCCAGAAATATGGCCTCAAGCTAAATGCCAAAAAATGCATCATCATCCCCCTCTTTGAGGAGAGTGATGTCCCCACAAATTAGCACATTAATAACAATGTTGTAAGCAAGCAATAAGTCGTATGGTACTTGGGCACCTAGGTTGATAGAAACCTGACTTTTGACCACCACGTTGTCAGGAAAGCTTTTTAAATAGCCCATTTCATTAGTAAGGGTATCTCATCCAGGGACAAGGAGGTCATAACTTCCCTGTATTCTTCCTTTACAAGAGCCATTATTGAGTGCAATGCCCCTTTTGGCAAGGGCCTCAGCAAAACACCCTACCAAAAGAAAGACTACAACCATTTCTGACAAAAAAGGTCAAAGGACCAAGTTCACTTAGTTATCCAAACAGATTAAAAAGCTTCTTGCTTTCCTCTGTCTCTCACTGGCCCCTATACATTTCATCATTGGCTTGCTTTCCATACTAAGAAAGATCCTTCCTTAAGAGACTTCCTCTACCTCAGAAATACTTGTTATACTTAAAACGCTCACTACAAAGACCACAGCCTTCACTGCAACATACACAAGCCACTTTGTATGGACAGATGCTTGACACAAAACATTAATCTTCTGTAAAAAGCTCCTCTCATTATCAAACAATGTAGTTCAGCAACACGACAACTGGATGGCTGGATGGATAGCCATAAATGTACTCTTTGAGTAAGTAGCATAGCCTTCATCAAACCAGATGGAAAATCCACATACTAACCTTTCCCAGCTGGATGGCTAAGATCTAATATTGGTTACTCAAGTCTACTTGCCCAAGAAGAGGGGCCTGTTTAACTAAGAATTCTATTTGCAAAAATATATTCAGTATACATATTAAATCTCTCTCACACACACACACACACACACACACACACACACACACACACACACACACACACACACACAAGCCCCTATTTGTAAAATAGGTAACCTCAGTAATCACATTGACACCCACTCACTGAATGAAATTGTCTGGAAGTCAAAATATCTGAAAAAAAAAAAAATCATAATAGAGATGGATTCATCCATGCAATTTCCCACCACCAAAAGGACCATCAATAAATCAACAAACAACTGCTCTGCAAAAAGTAAATCAATAAGAAAACCATAAACTTTCTAAGATAATGCTACATACTGGTGTAAACATATAACTTGTGTCAATCCCCAGGTTAATCCATACCAAAAGATTGTTTCAGAGCTTCAGCTGTGTACAAACAGCTTTCTCATGAAAACTTAAATCATTGATATTTGCCTTGCTGTAATTATAACTGTAAAAAAAATGTTGTTTTCAAGTTTATTCTGTATCTCAATGATTCTCACTGTTACGAGATGTAATCTCTGCCATATTGTACGAGTACTGCATCCATTATTTGCTGTCTCTCTCTCATGTATTGTACTATATTGTTTTGTGTTATTTTTGGAGCTTTTCTCCCCAGGCCTCTGTTGAAAATGGACCTGTGTCCAGTCGGACTTTCCCGGTAAACAAATGTAAAATAAAATAAATAAAAATAAACTTCCCTCCAATCTAAAGCCATTTGACATTCAGACATTTTAATTTGTACAGAAGTTACTCACAGACTGACGGTTTACTGAGCTGTAATGTTAACCTTAGCTTTTGAAAAAAAACAAATTCCAAGACTTTGTCAATAGCTCAAAGTGTAGAGAGGATTATTTATTTATTATATATTTATTTATTTTTGGAAAACATCTTTAAAACTGTTAAATTGATTACACACCGAGAAACACAGAAAAGTTATTGTGATATGTAAACCACAGACTGCTGCAAGAAATAAAAGTCACATTAGCACTCTATGCTTATGTCTGAACAGATGAATCATACCTGTCAATTCCAAAAGAAGTAAAGTAGCTTAATAAGAAGGTTATTTGCAAGGTTACATGGCAGTTTATACTGGAAATAAGCAGAGATATTAAAAAGGCTCTGTTTTTCATAATTATGCCGAAAAGTCTTCCAAGGTAAATACAACTTCTGATTTAGTATGGAACCATACCTCTCAACCTTAGAGCAAGAAACCTGGACAAAGCGAAAAATAAAAGTGGGACACAGGCCCAGAAATAGTTATGCATCACAAACACCATTGAAACAACTGTAGCTGCAAACATACATCACTTATAATCTTTCTATCCTATCATTGTCAGTTAAACATTATATGGCTCATTCAGTCTTGCCTTCTTTTGCAACAAAGAAAATCATGCTTTGAAATGACAAATGCATTAAAAATAATAAATAAAACATATTTCATCAACATCCTGCAACTTCCTACCTGCAAGCATCCACAGAGCTTTCACTGAAATTAGGGCTGCTTGTTTCCCCAGAATGACAGCTCTCCCCAATTAAGTCTAATGGTATACAATCTACCAGTATCTGGACTACCTGAAATAAATTAAATTATGGCCTGTAAATTGAAAGTACACTTTGTTTAATTAAACTATATTTCTAAGCCCACTTACTATATTTTCAGTAACATCCCAATATCCATTTCCAGGTCACTTTACAAGACATTGGCAGTGGTAGACTTGGCATCTTTCAGAACCCCACAGGCCCATGCTAATACTGCTAGCATTGTCCATTAAATGTAAATATCCATCCACTGTAAATGGCAAGAAGCTATGTCTTAAAAAATCTACTTTTGGCATGCATACCCAAGTATCAGGTTTTGAAACAAAGAAACATATTCTCCACAGTCAATAAGAGTCTGTCTTTAATAATCATCTACTGTTGCAGCACTCCCAACACATAAGCACACACATACACACTAAAACCCCCAACATTTAAAAAATGACATTGTGCCCACTTGATTTGCCAGGATTGATGATCAGCCAAAGCTAGGCTTACTGTTGTCCAATCTACCACTGCTTAGAACCCACCAATGAAAAAACAGTACTAGGTGCTTTTTTGTTTGTCTGAAAAAACAATACAACTTTATATGTTACAGTCCCACATAGTCAGTCCACTACTGACCCATTAACTGTAGGCCGCTGTCTCATTCTTACTCCCTGGAACTGCATTACCTTGGATGACTACTTTTATTTCCTAAGCAAAAGACACAAATTGGAAGAGAGGCAAAAATCCAGACATTCTTTGAAAATCCATACAGTTAAGAGGTATGAGTGCATGTTCAATACAACACTCTCCCTGTCAGGAAAGCCGCAATTTAATGAAAGTGTACTTTTAATGTACGATATATTTGTAAGCTAACTTTTTTGTGTTCAGTAGGTAGACTGATCATTGTTAGCCTCTTTGTGCATGCGTCTCTCTCTGTCATGCACACACACACACACACACACACACACACACACACACACTCTTCTACTTTCACGCACACAATTCTGCTTTCATGCATACACTCACTCACTCCTTACTTACCTATTAACACAGGTAAGTGCTGTCCCTTTCAAAGGCAACAGCAGCAAATCCATACAAGAGTCCCACTTCAGCGAGAACACACACACACACACACACACACACACACACACACACACACACACACTGATTGTTCGGTGCAAAATAATGAAATAAACACACTGACCCTTTTTTGGCTTAAAAACAAAACTAGAAGGGTGCTTTAGTGCATGCGCACACCGACATTAGCGTTACAGGTCACGGGAGCGAAAAACACAAAACAAAAGTGTTTTGGGGCATGTGTACATCAATGTTGCAGTTAAGAGGTTGAGGGCCGCATGGAAGAGCTCAGAGCACCACATGCGGCCCGCAGTTTGGACACATCTGGTGTAAAGGAATGACAGTGGCTGTCTGCCACTCGGCTGTGACATAGACAGTACTCAGGCTTTGGGTGTGTAGGGTGTGTAATGATGCTGCCAGATCATGCCTGGGTTCATGTAGTTTGCAGCCTGGGATGTATTCAGGTCCCATGGAGGCTGTCCTCTTGACTGTGACAGGACAGTGATGCCCTGCTCCCTAGTGATAATGGCCGGGTGTTCAGGTACTGGGGATGTCCTGCTTTCCTGATAGGGGGCAGGGGGAGACATTTCCACTGAATCTGTCAGCTAGTGGAGTGGCTATATCTACAGCATTTGTGTATGTGGTGTCCTTGATCACCTGTTCTGCACAGATCTGGGATCTTCCTTTATGAATGCAGACATATGTGAGTATGGCCTTATGATTGCTTGTCTTAGATGTGGGCAATTTGGATTCAGAGTTGCCTTTAGTGGATTTCACTGGTGCTCTTATTTGTTTGTTCAGGCTAAGGGTTAATTATTTCCAATTGTGCACCTGCTCCTTCTCGGTCCTGGACAGTATTGTTATCCTTTTGGTATGTAGTTACTTTATTGCACATGTCTGTGGGCAGGTTTACTCTCCCATCAAGATGGTGATGTTGTCCTGTCAGGTATTCCTGACTCCATGCATCTCTATCTATATGCTGGCATGCTAGTTTTGTGTACATTCAGAAATTGGTGCCTGTTCCTCTACTGGGATAGCTGGCTGTTCAGCTGTTTATACCATCCCTCTGGTGGTAGTGATCAGCTTGTGGGACTTTTTCCTTTTACCAAGGCTAGAGGTGGTTCCGGAGAGATGGTGATATGACATGTGACCGCTTTTCTGTCGGATTTTGCCAGGGAGGATGATACCATAGGGGTGCTGCAGTGGTTGATCATGTTAGTTACTGCCAAGTCCGACATGGGTATCACATCTTGTGGGGATATCAAGTGGCTGTCCTAAGGATGTAGCATTGATAAGATGGGGGCATTTCTGTTCTGGCATGGTTGGATTCCCAATCAGTATTTGGGTAATATACTTCAGTCAGCATCAGGGTGATGGATGGAATCTTGATAGATTTGTAGAGGGTAAGATATGTGGGGTGGGTGTCCTGAATCAGATATGTTGGCCTGTAGCTAAGTGTAATTTGCTTAGGGGTCTTGCTGACAGCTGACTGCACTTGGAGTGTCTCGTGTTTGTCAGACTGGTTGACCAGCCTGGAGGCAAGTGTCTGTCTGATATATATTTATACTCCACCTCCTTTGACTTTGCTTCTCACCTTTTGGGGTCTGGCTGTGGGACAGGATGAGTGATCAGGTAAGGATGGGTTTCTCTCCTCCGCAATGGGCCAGGTTTCTGTGAGTGCACAAATGTCAACATCTTCCAGGGTTACGACTTCTTGCAATTAGTGCATTTCCCTGTTTAGACTCCGAGCATTTAGCAGCATGGCCTTTAATTTGCATTTTCTCTGGTGTTTTATGTTGGTAGTATGGACCCCATGACCTTCCCTGCAAAGGTACTATGTGGGAGGCAAGACCCTTTGCCAGAGGCCTGAAGGCCAAGTGCGACAGATGCAGGCCATCTCTAGCAAGGCAGTATGGTCTGATGATCATATTTTCCCAGGCTGCCAGACAGTGATCTCCTTGGGATGACACCAGTGAGGGAGCCAAGTGTTACTGACAATCATTTTCTGTTTGTATTGAGGCATCATTCTGGGTTACAGCAGACTGCTGCTTAAGGCTAGGGACATGCCTGCATGGGACACGTATACAGCAAGCTGAATCATGTCTGGCTTCCTTTAGTACAGGGAGGTACATCTGGCATTGTTCACAATGCCATGGACCAGGCCAGAATGATACCTGTACCTGTTGTGGGGTGACTTGAGTACATGTGTGATAAGGCAGATTATGGCACCTGACAAACAAGTGACCACGGCTTTCTACTTATCCTGCCTGGTGAGAGGCACATCTGTCTGCCTCCCAATGGTGTCTTCTATGAGTAATATGTTGGTGTATGGCAAGGCCTTAGTGTTTGCAAGACCCTGGTGTGTGGAGTCCGCATGGTCTATGGTGTAGGTATGTGGAGCTCTCATGTGTTTTTGCCTCCGAGGTGTCCCTTGTTTGGGTTTTTGTTTTGTTGCGGGCCTCCACTTACATGGGTGTGTGTTGTGTATTTGCAGGTGATGCTTACTGACTCCGTACACTGCATGGCACCTATGTTAATGCACAATTTGTTCTGGTGTGCACATTCCCCATTTGTCTAGCCAGTGATTCCCCTTATGTGTGTCTTTTTGTCCTTCTGTAGTCCAGTCGCAGGCTTTGCCCACAGTGGCTGCTGTTATGTATTTGTAATTCTGGTGTGAGTTGGGTAAATTACGTAACATCACACACACAAGGTTATGGACTTCACACCTCTGAGTGTACCTATTTAGCAGGTTGTCCATCATTGCACCACTACATTTGCTGTGGTCCTCATATGGTTTGTGTTGCTGTATGTTATTATGAGGCTACATGTTGGCCTAACTGTCAAACTGTCACAGACTGACATCTGGACAGGCCCATATATGACAGTCAGACAAAGGCCCACACATGGGGAGAGGGTGTTAATGTTGTTCTGCCAAACACAGACAGTTGGGAGACCAGTTTGCTATTTTCTTGCTTTCTCTTATGGGTATGATATCTGCTTCCCCACTTGACATGACCCCTTCTTGTTTTGCAAATAGTTGGCAGGGAAATGCAATGTTAGGACAAGCAGAACAGATATACACAGCACACTTGTGCTCCTTCTGTGACAACCTGTCATTCCAGGGATACGGATATTGGCCAGTGACATGTTGTCAGTGCTGACACAGTAAGTTGGCACATCTGGACAAAGCCTTAAGTAATTTGGGGACAAAGGCCTACATATAAGGACAATTGTTAAATACTGGCCTTACAAACCTAGAAAGGTGATACAATAACAGGTTTTGTATTAACATCCATTTTACTAATGGGTATGAAGTCTGAAACTACAACTTGTCATTATTTTCTGACTTTAGTCTTTTGTGATTTGCCAGAAAACCACAATTTCATGATAGAGACCATAAATATGATGCAAACCTCTGGACATTCTGCAAAAAGTCTGTACAGTTGGGGGGTATGTTAGGCACTGTGTAGGTTACTCTGAGCTGTGTACTGTCCATATGTGTGGCCCCCTGTCCCTGACCTGTCCAGCTTTCCTGCAGTAACAGATATTGACATCTGGACATTCTCTACAACTTCTACCATAGCTGTATTTCACATGCAAAATAGTTTGCACTGCAATTCTTGGAACACAGACCCTGTCAACCACAGTACTGTATGTAGGCCACTAAGACATGACAGCCAGGAGTAAGTGCAGGCCACATACTGACAGTATTGACCACACATATACATAGCTCATTGACCCCTGCATATTATGAACATGCAACAAGTTATCAGGCTGATTGGGACAGCCCTGGGAATGTGTGCTCTACTACTAATACCCTACAAACATTACTGTTACTGCATTTCTATGGGAACATGGATGTGGGGGGCACACCTGTCTACTGTCCACATTTGCACAGACTGTGCTGATGTTCCCTTTACATTTTGGTTCTATTTAGCATAGGATTGTGCCTGTCTTGGAGACTACAGGCATATCACTAAAGACCACAGGTTAGATTGTAATGGCAGACATTTGGGTCTCAGACTTCTTGCCCTTTAGAGCCTTACTGCAACTGCAAGACCTACTGTAATATTACTCTGTAAATCTGTATGGGAATATTCATCATTGTTCCCATTTGTGGGCCTTTGCCAGACATTTCTTTATGGTTTTCTATGGCTGACTTGCTGTGTGAGGCTGAGGGGCGAGTATGGGACTCCCACACTGACATCCATGCATGTGATCTATGACCCCACAGTTACTTCGCCCCCCACATATACTGCAGTGATATTTTTCACCTAGGGGACTACTGCATAATAGCTGTCAGCTGTCTGCTGCTATCCCGGCAGGCCACCTCATTCCCCTGCATGCATGCAGAGATACCATAGCTATGCTACCACAATGTATTACTCCATTCATTTATTGTTAAGAAGACTGACTTACCTTGTGCCTGCTGCAGTTGTGAGGACAGTGCCCGAGGGCTGGCTCTGTCGGATGCACGCAGTACACAGCCTATACATGGTAAGATACAGGTAGTGTGATGTGTGTAGCATCCATTTTACTGTGTGCGAGAGTCAGAGAGAGGTGTCGGTCCCTGGGTCCCTACAGTGTGTGTGTGTGTGTGTGTGTGTGTGTGTGTGTGTGTGTGTGTGTGTGTGCTTTGCCTCTTTGCCAAGGCCTGGGAATACTGGGCATGCCTCCATCTGCTTACAGAAGCAGGCTCAGGGGGTTCTTCCTCTAAGCACCCCTCTGCCTGTGGGGGCCTTATCAATGGTGGGGGGCTGTGTGGCCCTTCCCTGTGATGTTCCTGTCGCAGTTGTTTGCTCTGGATCATATTGTGTAATATGGCACATACTATGAACATGTGTGCACATGTGGCTGGAGAGTACTGCAGGGCTCCACCAGAAATGTCAAGGCAGCTGAACAGTGACTTGAGCATCCCAAACACATGCTTTATAATGTTCCTGGTTTGTGCGTGGGCCTCATTATGGCATTCTTCAGTGTGTGTGTAAATGTGTGTGTGTGTGTGTGTGTGTGTGTGTGTGTGTATTTCTGATGGGTGTCATCATCCACAGCTCCAGTGCATAGCCAGCATCCCACACCAGATGGCCATATGGGATGTCCCCCTGGCAAATGCCTGGTACAGCTGCGAGACATGCTAGATGTGGGAGTCGTGATAACTACCAGGGCGGCAAGCATACACATTCATGATGATGCCCTGGGCATTGCACATGACCTGGCAGTTGATAGACTGATAGCCCTTGCAGCTGACATAGACTCTACCCTCTTCACTAGATGGTGCATTGATGTGGATGTGCATGCAGTCTATGGCACCCAGTACCTCTGGGTAGTCTGCTACATGGAGGAAGAGAGGCATATTGCTGGTCCTCTCCTCACAGTTGCTGGAGAAATATATGTTCGCATGACATCCGGGAAATGGTGGAGTACCCTGGATGCAGATGCCTGTGAGACCCCCATGATGTCCCCAGTAGGTCTTTGGAAGGAACCTGTAGCTAGTATTCTTAAGGCTACACATACCTTGGTTTCAACTGGGAATGGTTCCCCTCTGTTGGCTCTGGGTCTGAGGTGAGGCCGGCATAGCTCACTGAGTTGCTGAAGTAAGTCCCTGTCCACCCTGTAGTGCTCTAGTATCTCCAGATCATGTAGCCCTTGGTAGGTTACCCTGGGTCTGAACACTCTTCTCCTCTTCCTCAGACTAGGACGGTTGTCAGCATTATCCTCCTCACTGCCCTCAGTCTCTAGCACATACTAATGTATCAAAGCAACTGCAGCCCCTAACATTTTGTCAGTTAAAATTACCAACTGTGTACACCAATGGTGCAGGGTTTGTGGGAAGAAAACAGACTGAAAGGTGTTTACACACTTTATACTGTTGTGCTGCAAATGCTGCCTGTGTGATTGGCTGACTATGATACATTCCACCTGCCAGCTATATTATTTGTACTTGAGTGCCTTTATTCTGCTATTTCCCATTTTTTTCTTCGCATTTCTTCCCATTTCTGCCCCTTCTAAGCCCCGCAATGCGCCACACAAACCCACTGCTCTGATGTAAACACTTTTGCTATTTCCTGGGGTTTTTTTTCACTCTGTTTAAGCCCCGCCGTGCGCAAAGTGTTTTAGCAAGTGTAAACATTGTTGAGCAGAAAAGGCCTCCCCCTGGACATGAACACACTCCTCATTTGTTGGCATAGCTAAGCACAGCTAAGCACCCTCAGACACACACCCCTTGCTTAGTTGACCGCAAATAGGAGACAGAGAGCTCCAATGTGCTTACACCAAGCATGACACACACCCTTTTCATGTCAGCTGCTTCTCCTGCTTACACCACCACATTATAGCTCCTACACAGTTAGGTGTATGCGGACAACAGTCTCCCATTTTGCTATTCAATAAATTTAACTCATTTGCATACCCCACTGCCTTAGTCCCTTGTTACCGCACTATTCCGGAGCCTATGTCCTTAGCTACCACTGTTACCGGTTATTGTTTTGGTTCTGCATGCTACCCACTATAATGGCAATATTCATCTTTCACATAAAATTGTCTTTTTACATTTTTTTATTTTCTGCACAATCGTGTTTGCGCTCCACTGCACTATGCTTAAATGGCCAAAAAATAAACTGACTTTTATAATTTTGAAATAGTTTTCCATGCCAGTGGCCATATTGTTGGCCATTGGCAAGCCTAATACTCATAATAAATGCCTTACTTTGAGCTGTCATGCCCGTTTTGATTTTTGCAGAAATGTACTCGGTTAGAAACGGAATATATTTCTGCAGTGGGCACGGCTCTGACATGGATGCCTGTCTGCTTACTGAATCTCTAATTCACCTCATTTGCATGATTTTCATCTGCAAATGAGGTGATTAACATTATTCCATCGCATCTGTGTCAGAATAGTGCTGGAGGCTTGTGCACACCCCCAGCCTTGTTTACTGGATTTTTCAGCAGCCATATTCCATGCTATAGCAACTACACTTTCCAGACATGGAGTTTCACTTTGTGTAGGCTTTATTGAATCCCAGCCTTGATCTTTTTCTAAGCTAGACATAAACTTAACTATAATTGAACTTAGTGGTGAGTTTTACTTCTTCGAAGGTGCTGTTAGGGATCTTTGTGCCCTTTCAATTCCAAAAGATAAAGATTGAGGCAGACAATGTTTTATGCAGCCATGTTGTTAATAAATTTATTATATTGTCTCCCTCATACTCTTCAGTTATAACATAAATTCTCATGTTACTTCATTTCGGTCTAATTTCTAATTCATCAACTTTATCTATGAACTAGCTATTTTGTTTCAAAACAGATTTAGTCTGAGACACACCTTCAGTTATTCTCCTTTCATGATCATGTAAAGCTTCTTCCATACTGCTAATTTGTGTACTTTGTTGTTTCATAAGAATTTCTAAATGTTCCATCTTCAATCTGGTCTCTTTTTTGAAACTTTCTATTTTGGTATTCAGTTTGTTTATTTTAAGTAATACATCCTGTATACTAGACATTATTGACTGGATGTCTGTTTTAAAACAAGAATCCTGAATATCATTTCTTGAGTAGCTCATATTAAAGTCTGTTCTCTCTTAACCAAGCAGCTGAAATCCTGACAGGAAAATTACAGCTTTTGAAGAACCTAAAGCTATAAATTATTTATCTGGCTATTGATGAAGATAATTAGCTAACAAGTATCTCAAAATGTTATGTTTTGATTATATTTTCTGTCAGACAAAAGTTTTCAGTCAATGAGCTTTCACCAGTTGCTGCTCTCAGCCATCTTGTCCATGCCTCCTCCCATTTAGCTCATTTCAGCTGCTATAAAATCTGTCACTTTCTTACCACAAAGGACTGAAAAGCTGTAGCCAAACATGTTTTATAACTACAATTACTAGCCTACACATGCAAGAATAACATCAAAGAAGTAAAATCCCTCTCCAATAGAAATGGCAAGTTCATTCTCTCATCCAGTACTGAATCCTGTAGTGCTTCTATCCAATGACAGCTGGCAACTAATAAAATAATATGCAGAACTTCTCCCATTTGTTGTGTCTTTCGGCTTTTCCTGGTTAGGGGTCGCCACAGCGCAACTCCGGTCCGCTAATAATTGGCAGTTGATTTTTACGTGCTGAGTTGCCGGCCCTAACACACAACCTTCAACGAAGGTACGCCCATTCACGCATGTCTCCACAGAAGACGCTCTGGCTGAGAATCGAACAGGACAACGTCTTGCTGTGAGGCGACAACCATACAGAACACTCTATACAATGAAACTACTCCTCCACTCAGCCAAAGATTTACACCCACTATGAATCTTACAGTATGATAAGAAAAAATGTAAATCTTCCACCAAAAATAAACAAAGTAATGGTGAATGTACAATGGTAACTTGTAAAAATAGATCCCATTGAATAAGGAAAACAGTTCAAAATAGATCAGTAACCAGTAAATAAGCACTGAAGAATTTTGAATCAATTGAGCTAAACCTTGTAAACAAAAGAATAAGAAAGAAGCTAAAACTGACTTTAAAAGCAAACCATTAAAAATGCTCTGTGCAAAATAACAGCTATATTATGTGTATGTTATGAGTCAAACCTGTGGTGAGAAAGACATGTTAACACAGTTTGATTAACACAGTACATAATGAGCACACAGCTAATGTGTTTACAACTGAAATGATGTATGCATTTATTTTCTTCAGAAGTGCATAACATGCATTTGATGGTGAAAAGTCTGTTATACCCAGTGTGAGTTTGCCAACATTAATTGTAGTGAAGAGGGCTAAGAAACATGGGTCTACCAACATTCAATGTGGTAAAGGGGGCTAATAAGTTGCAAAGAAATATATCAGCAAATTATTTATTAGCTAAGAACCGTAATATTTATATCTTGCATTACATTTCAAGAAAATCCTTATCTGTGCCTGCTAGTATGCTAGATGATTTTGTTAGGGTTTCCTTGTGTGCCAAATTCTGTTATATAACAAAACATGCCATTAGTTAATTATTTTTATATATTACTAACACATATTAGTTAGAGTAAATCACATTATATAGCTTGGTTCCCCCATTAAAAAAAACATTTTCAGGGACTTTAAAACATCAGGACAGCTCACACTGACTCAATTTCTTTACATTACATTTATAAGACTTTTTATGCAACTGTGACACACACAGATATAACCATTCGAAAATAACATAATATAATCATGTTTCAGTTCAAAATCAGATTATGTACTACAGAAATGAAAGTCAAGAAACTCACCTCTTGAGTTTCACCTAACAAACAATTATGATCATAGATCCAGCCATAATGCTTTGCAATACATGGACTTTTAGCTAGTTACACCTTCAAAAGAAATGTAGTGCTGTAGTAACACAAACCACTCTCAGTATGCTACGCTGAAATTACTTTACAAAAAAAATCTTCTTGAACTGTTATGGCCTTGTTATACCTCCATTTCAGGTAACGATGGAAAGGGATGTATAGTCACAACCGTTACCAGTGCAAGTGATAATAGTAATGAATTAATGATTGAATTAAGTTTGTGTAGCAGAGTAAGACATGTAGCAAAGCAATGCACTTTACTTTTGACTACAACCTCTTCAGTACAGAGCAACATTTGGTTGTTTTAACAGTGAGGTTCATACGTAACAGTCTCATTATAACGGCCTTATAGTATGAAATTCACTTGTATATGGTTACTATTTTTGGACTGTAATCAGCATGTATCGTAATATTACATAATACACTATGCATATATCCCAACCTTTTCAATCCCCATTATTCTGAAAATGTTTGACGATATAAAGTTTGGTAACCTTGTGCCCCTTAAAATATATTTAACTTAATATCTGCAAAATCAAGGGTAAAACCATAAATAACAGGAACAAAAGCCCCAAATCAGGGACACATTTTTAAATATTTTAATAGCATTTGCACTAATATGAATTTACGGAAGACTAAACCTTAATTATAATGTCTGGCGCCATATAGCACCCATGGCCCTCAACGGTTTGCTACACAATCATACATTTTTGCAAATTTATAATCGATTTTGAAAAATCAGGATAGTCAAAAATAAGCTTTTTGTAATGCGTTTGGCTGGCATATGCCACTAGCTCCAGCCAATCAGTGCAAGCGATATTATCTAACCAAAGTCAAATTGGCTTGTAATCTACGTTGAGTCTCAAAATTAAAATCTGTTTTGTTGCCTAATGAAATATATTACACTATAACCACTGCCAGAATCCTTTCATTACAATTTATTTTATACGTACAGCTTCAATTTCGTATTACTTGGGATGTTTAGTTGCAGTACGACAGCAGGTGGCACACACATATAACATAACCAGCAATAAAGAATTGCCTAGTGCAAAGAATAAACCTGAAGTAAAAGTAAGTTGTGCCGTCCTTGAGCTGATTGGACTCCGTAATGAACTACGCGTTTACGGCACTGCCGTCACTGGCAATGTCGCAAAACATGGTTTAGGAGTTTGGAACTGTTCTTCCAAATAAATGCACGTGGGTGTGTAATTTCTATGCAGCAAGTGATGGAAGAAGAAGAGGTTTCCTTCGTTTCAGAAGAGGTGGAAAGTAATAATTCTGCCCAAGTAAAATATGCAAAATCACAAAATAAAATGTCACTGTCAAGGTAAGAATTTTCTAAAGATTTCCAAGTTTGCATGTAACACTATTTCCACTTTATATGTCTTAAGGTATCGTGACAGTGGAAGTTATTTTTTGTCTTTCCCATTTTATTGGATCAGGATATGTATCAATGGGAAATATGCCTGTCAGTGGTGTTGAAGTATTACTTATGATAATTTACTAGAAAACTTATTTTTTTAGTTGACAGCTGTCATATTTCTTACTGATATTGAATAGAAAAGATTGAATGTTTGATGCATAGCAGTGCAAAGAAAACACTTAAAGGAAATTCCACATCCGCTATCTGTTTAGCTGCAATTCTGTTAATCTTTTTGTATTCAGGGTTGAACGTTTCAAACGCATCCAGTTTTCAGTAATTTACCATAATTGTGCAGTGTTCTTACTTCATTTAGTTTTAAATGAGTAATGGGTTTGCATTTACTGAGAACATGTGACTATTTTGGGTGAATTGGTAGTAATGATGTGGTTAAGAGATTCGTTCAGGATAGGGCGGTATGCAAGCTGATGTATGAGCAGCAAACTTAATTTCTGCAGTTTAAAACAGCCACCCACTTCTTTGGGTTGAAAATTTTTTTGGTAAGGGTATTGTT